>NW_004085959.1:0-67641 GCF_000220395.1 Ichthyophthirius multifiliis
AGCTTTCATTAATATAAAAAAACATAATTAGTTTTGTATTTTGTAGATTTTCAAAATATTTAATTATTTTAATAGTAAAAAAAATATTATTAATTTTTTTTTACATATATTTTATTTTATTTATATATTTTAAAAAATCCATTAATAAAAAAAGGCTTAGAAAATGTAAAATAAATATTAAATAGATATATAAATATAAATATAAATATAAATATAAATATAAATATAAATATAAATATAAAAATTTATTTATTTATTTATTTATTTATTTATTTATTTATTTATTTATTTATTTTAAAGAAGATGTGATCATTATGTTAATACATTTATCTATTACAATTTGAAAAATTTATTTTTAAAAATTAGTATTAATATATTTTTAAAATATTTATTTATTTAAAATTTTTATTAATTTATAATTTATACTTTTAATTAATTTTATAGCAAAATAATTATTTTTAGTTATTGATAATAAATTTTTATTATTTTTACAGGTTTTTATTTAAAAAATTATTATAAAAATAGGTTATAGATAGATTTAAAGCAATTAAAATAGCAAAGTACTATTAAATAAATCAATACATTCGATAATTTTTTAATGTAATTAGATTATTATAGTCTATTATAATATTTTAACTCAAAATAAAAATGCTTAAAATATGTATTCAAATTTTCTTATTTTTAAAATAAAAAATTATTATTATTAATAAAGATTTAAATTTTTAAGTTTTGTAAGTTAATTAAAATGAATTATAATATTTTTTTATTAATGAAATATATATAGTGTGATATTTTTTTTATTAATTTATACAATTATATAATTAATAATAGTTTTAAATAATAAAAATAAATCAAAATATTTAATAAAAATTTTTTTTTATAAATTAAAATATAATATAAATTTTTTTATTCAAATAATAAAATATATATATATATTTATAATAAATATAATATTACGTAAATTATATTTGTGTATTTATCAAAAAATCTTAAATATGAATTAAAAAATATATTGTATATTTAATTTTTTAACGTTATTATATTAAATATTTTATCGTTTTTTATAAAAAAATTTAAATATATATTAATTATATTCCAATTTTTTTAATTAAATGAATTCAATATAATAAATGATATGAAATTTATTTTATTTAATTTTTTTATCTCATAATTAATCAAATAATTCTATATAATTTTAGTATATTTACAAAATTTAACATAAATAAATATAAAAAAAATTAATACATATTTTTTTAAAATATTCAATTATAATATTCAAATAAATTTTAAATTAAAATATGATCACTGCAACAACACAATCCTGTAATAAAAGGATTAAGTTCCATATTTTTAATTTTGCTTAAAAAAAAAATTAGTTCTTCTTTTGTAATTCTATCTAATTCAGAAAATTCTTTTTAATAATCTGAACCTCCGCAATTGAAATAAAATCCCCAAGCAAAGTCTTTATTAGCCTTAAAAAATTCAATATTATTTTTAAGAATTTTATTAACTAATATATCAGGTAAAATACAATTAAAGCAAATACAAATTGGTTTATATTCTAAACATAATGAAATAGCTTATAAAACATTTTCTCCAGATAAAAGATACCCATTATTATCTGTAAATAGAGAAATAATATATGGAATTTTTTTTTAAAAACAAATTTCGTTTATAAATTTTATTTCAATAAATTAACTAAAAGTCTCATTAAGAATCAAATCAACTCCTGAGTCTACCAAATATTATATATGTTTTTCATGATTTTAATAAATATCTTCATAATTTAATCCTTTTATTGAATTAGGATCATAACATTCATTTATTGGTCCATTACTCCCTGCGATATATATATTTTTTTAAATATTTTGAACTTTTAAGTATGATTATTTGGCATTTTGTGCACATTTTACTGCTTTTTAAACTAGTTCTTTAGATTCAAAATATCCTTTTGTATTAAATGGATTTGTTCGAAATGTATATGATGTTATTATTTGTGCACCGCTTTTTAAATATGATAAATGTATTTATGTTATTTCTTCTGCATTCTCAATTATAGTTCGATTCATCCAATTATTTTCTGTTTATTTTTCTCTGAATTTTAGTTCCAGTAAAGACCCAACAGAACCATCAAGAATTATTGGCTTTTTTATATTTTCAAAAAATTAATCAAAATATTAGATTGGATTTATTTACATTTTTTTTTGGGATAGAAAGTACTATTTTTAAATAAAATTAATTTATAGATAAAATTAATTATATTTTTTGATATTATTTTTTTATTTTAAAAAAAAAAGAAAATAAAATATTTAATTGATCTATTTTTGAACCAAACTCTTATTATTATTTAGATTTTAATAAATATTATTTCATTTCAATATTAAGCATTTTTTTAAAATATTTATAATAAGTAAAAGTTTAAGTATCAAATTAAACTAATTTATAATTAATCTATTAAATTTATTTATTATAAGCTCAAATCATAGATTTACAAAAAATTATCAAGAAATTGAATTTATATGTATTTATGTTTAGAATTCAAAAGTTTTTAGAAAAAATACATAATATATTATTAATTTCGAAACTTTATCACAAACTTAATTATTTTGAAGAATGCTTCAATACTTTAAAAGATCAAGTGAAATTGAAAAAAATATAAATTGCTATTTATTTCTTTAAAAAGTCACAGAAATCAGAAATTTCCGAAAAAATAAAAATTGCACCACGCATATAAACAGAAATCATAAATTTCTGAAAATAAAAAAAGACACAAAAACAATAATTTCTAAAAAAAATCTAGAGAAAACAAAAATATAAGATATTTCGAAAAATGCGATACTTTTTAAATTTGAGTCAGTGAAAACTCAACCATTTTTTTTAATAAAGCTTTTAAATTAAAATAAAATTTAAATGTGATTTGTATTATTAAGCAATAATAGTTAAAGAAAAGAATTATTTTAGATATTTTATTTATATATAGATGTTTATTATATATTATTAATAATATTTTTTAATCGTTTCTTAATCAATTTTAAATCTGAATACGAATAAATCTAAAATATTATATTTTATAATATTACAATTTTATAAAAAATACTTCAAAACTTTATTTTTATTTAAATTATTATTACCATATTTCCTAGATTATATTTTATTTTTTTATTCTTTTGAATAACTACGCCTTTTTTTAGATTTTTTGTATTTAATTGAAATATAATTTTAACTTTATTGAAGTAATTTATTTTTAAGTTTAAATCAAATATTTATTACTTTGTATATTTTTCATAAATTTAATTAAAATATTAATTTTTAATTAAGTTAAATCTTATTTAAATATATTAAAGAGAATAAATTGAAATAAAATTGTTATTTCTCTTGTATACTTAACACACTAAACTTAAAAAGTTTGTAAAAAAAATATTTTCTTTATATACTTTTTGCCACCTCCTCCCAAAACAAAAAACATACATTTTATGGTGGTGTTTAATTATTTATTATAAATATTTTAAAAATTATAAAAAAATATTAAAAACTTATATTAAAATGCTAGTATAAATTTAAAAGCCCATATATAGATAAGATAATTTAAGATTTACGAATTTACGATATATTTTATGATAATTTATTTTATAAATTATATTTTATATTTGAAAATAGTAATACTTTAACTCATATCCTCAAAAATTATCCTAAATCTTTTAAAAAGTTTCCTTAACTTTCATCAATTTATATTTCTTAATTTGAATTTTCTTAATTAAAGTCATCATCAGAATAAAAATATCCCAACTAGTTCTAAAATAAATTAAAAAAAGAAATTAAAATAAAAAGAAATTACTATGAGTTCCTTAATTTAGTAATCATATAAATTAAAAAATTTAGAATAATAAATAATAATATCTTTAGATTCTTGTTTGCTAAAATCAAAAATCAAAATTAAATAAATAACCAAAGAAAATTAAGCAAACATAATAAATTTTTCTTAAATGGAATTCGTTTTTTTTGTACTACTATTTTCGAAAAGTTCTTATAAAATACTATGAATTAAAAAGCTTTCCCAAAAATCTTTGGTTTTAAATAAAGAGTTATTCTTAATATATTATTAAATGAATATTTTTTCTGGCTATTATTCTATTTAAACATCTTTTTTTAATAAATATTAATATTTTTATTTGATATAAATTATAAATAGAATTACTAAATAATTGCTAAATATCCTTATTAATTTTTTTGTAATATTTATCAGAATAAGAAAAGAATGAAAAACTTAGAATAATAATTTTTTTAGCATTTATACAATCCCTATTCTTCAAACACTAAATTTTTATAATATATTTATATATTTAATATATATATATATATATATTTATATATTTTTATTTATATATATTTTATTAAAATTTAATATATACTTATATATAAATAAATAAAATTTAAATATTTTTTTTATATATTTATATTTTTTTATTTTTTTTTAATATTTATTTATTATACTTCATCTAAAATACTATTAAATACTTTTTAATAATTATCAAATTGAATATTATTAATTTAATTTCTTAATTAATTTCTTTCATTTTAAAAAAGTTCTATCCAAACATTTATTGACATATCATTTATTTTTAAATTTTCTTAAACTGCAACAAAATATTCTTAACTATTTTATTTACTTATTTTATCGAATAATAATTCACATTCTTTTATTATTTTTACTAAATTTTATTAACTATTTTATTTTTTAATATAAGTTTTTATTTGGTTATCAATATTTTCATATTATGTTCTATTTTCTAAAAATTCAAGCATTTTTTCTATAAACGAATTACGTGGTTCGTATTTTACTTATTATAGTTATTATTTTTGAATATTATTAATTTTAAATAATTCTTGTATATCTTTTTATGCATTAATATTAGTTACTTTCTAATATTTTTTTTTTTAATTAAATATAAATAATAATTTTTATTTTAAAATTATAAATATTATAAATAAAAAGATATACTTAACTAATATTTTCTATTTCATATTCAATATTTTTTATATAAGAAATTTCAAAAACATTATATCTCATTGCTGCTTCTTTCATTTTATTAATTCTTTCAATTTCAAACAATTCTAAATTATTAAGAATAGGCGCCTTTTTTTTAACAAAAAAAACTACATATTTAGTTTTTTAAAATAAAAATAAACTATTTGATATTAATATAATTCTATTTAATCATTTATTTATTTTGTAAAATATTTATATTAAATATCTAAGTCTTTTAATTCCTATGCTAATTATTTTGCTTTTTGATCTTATTTTACTTTTTTTTCTTGCGGTATAGTTTGTAAGATTTTATACATTTCATTTAATATTTATTAATTTTAAAATTCATTTTCTTGTTTGATTAGCTTTTGTTTTGCTTTCTAAAGATTTTCTTGTGCAGATTTTAGTTCTTTTTCTTATTTTTATCCTTCTTGAATTAATTTTTTTAAAGAAAATTTTTATTCATTTGATATTTTTCTTAATCTTTCAAGTATATCTACTTATATTTATTCATATAAAACTTTTGCTTAAATAGATCTATTCATAAAATTTGATTTTATCCCTGAAAGAATGCTTGTTATTCCTCTTTTTTTTAACATAATAATTTTATTTAGTTTATAAATTTAATTTTTTTACGAAGGCTTTTAGCATTATAATTTTTAAATTTATATCGTTAATTTTTCCATTGTTTTAGAATAAGTTTCTTCAGCTTAAACTCTTTCTTAAAAAATATCAATAAAATCATCAAATAGCTTCTTGTTTTCATATTAAATTTTACAAACTAAATCAAACTTATTCTGGAAATAATTAATAAAATTACTCATTAAAAAAAACAAAAAAAAAAGGATAAAATAAAATATAAAAATTTAAAAATGTTTTCGTAATAAATCTATTTTTTTTTAGAATAAAAAATTTAGATTAGTTAATAAAATAACAAAAAATATAAAAATAAAATTAAAATAAAAATAAAAATAAAAAATTCAAGCTTAAAAATAAGTAGGATAGCTACTAACAATATCATAATATAATTATTTATCCATTTACTTTGTGCCATAAGTTTTGTTTAAATATTCTTTTTTATGTCTATGATTTTTAAATTTTTCTTCAATTTTAGTATCAGCTATTTCATTTTTAAAAGTTAGTGTTCTTTCAATATAAAGTAAATCTTCGAGATCAATTGCATCTTTACCTATAATATCAAAAGCTAAATCATATTTTCCAATTGATTTAATATCCATAGACCCAATAAGCATAATAATGAATTCTTATAAATTAACATAATCTTCATCATTATTATTTTTTTATTATAGCTATTATTAGTATTAGATTTTACATATATTAAAAATTTCCTAATGAATTTAAGAATCTTATAAAGAAAATACTCCTAAAAAATCTCTATAACTTTTGTAATAAATATTTGCAATTTTATCTAAAGCATCGCTTTCGCTATTTTCTTAACCATAATTTTGATCTAAATATAATTATTTTACTTTATTTAACATTTCGGTTACATTTTTTATTTTTTATTAATTTATTCCATAATCCTTTTGCCATTTTAATAGTTTTTTTTTTTATTTTCTATTGCCTTTTTAGTTAAAATGGCTTCTCCTAATTAAGATCCACTTGTATTATTTATAATATTAGTAACTACTTTTTAACTTTAGGGTTAATTATTGAATTGACTAATGTTATTATTGGTATTAAAATTCGATATTCCTGGTTTAGAAAAAAATGTCATTCCAGTAAAATTATTTGTTTAAATTTATTAGTTTTCATTATTACTAAAATTTTATTTATTAGTAGATTTAATATTAATTATGCTTTCTGCTTTATCTTTTTTCCCATTTTTCTAAATTTAATTACTATTTGGAGATCTATATTTTTATAATTGTAAATCTTCCAATTTTAAATTATTCATAATTTCTTGCTTTTATAAAAGTTCTTCTGAAGGTGGATAAGATTATCCTATTGGGGCTAAACTTTAACCACTTGCAAGTTTAATAAATTCATCTTTTGTGACATATCCATTACCTTCTAAATCACACATTTTTATCATCTCTTCAATTTCTTCTTCAGTAGCTTTTTCGCCTATATATTCTAAAAAAAAGGTTAATTCTTCACTTGTTATCTAGTTATTTTCTTTATAATCTAATGTCTTGAATGCTTCCTCGATCTCTTCTCGTGTAAACATACCTTTTATACAATCATAGGCTGCATTATTCTCATCTATTACAAATTTTTTGTAACCTGGAGTTATTTGGGTGTCCATGTTTATCTTTTTACGAGCTGCTGAACTCATATTTATATTAGTAAAATCTTCTTGGATTTCTGAGTGATTATTTAGATGTTTGTTTTGGGACTTTTGCGACACTTAAAGTTAGGACTTTTATGTTTTACGTTTTTTTTATTCTTCAGGTAATTCCTGAAGAGATGGTATGCTGGCATTTTATGAAGATTTTATTACTTCAAGATTTTTTTCACTTGGCTAGGACATTTTATTTATAATTTATGTTATTTTTTATGTTTTTTTTTATGTTTGTTGATTATTTTTTAAAATTATAATTATTTTTTAAATTTATATTTATTTCTTTAGTTTTAAAAATAATATTTTATCATAATTTTTTTCTATTTTCTTAACCTTTTTTCAATATTTTTATTTTTATAATTTTTTAATTATTCTAAAATTTTAAGCTTTAGATAATCATAAAGTATTAAAAAAAATAAAATTTTTAACAAAATATTATGATTTTATGATAATATAAATTTAAATAAAAATATTTTTATGAGAAAAAAAAATAATATATATTAATTTAAAATTATATATTCTGTTTTAATTATCATATTTTAATATTTATTTTTAAACAAAGTTTTTGTTTTTATGATAAATATAAATATTTATTTTTATTTTTAAATAAAAAAATTATAATATTTTATAAAAAAATAATTAAGAAATTTTTTATATAATTAAAGATTATAAAATAATTTTATATTAATATAGATTTATTACTATATTAAATAATAACTTAAGACTAAATAATAAATAATAAATAAATAGTAAATAAAAAGCTAAAATATAAAAGACAATTGTATTTAATAAATAATTTTAATATATGCTTTTTTTTGTTAATAACAATTAATAATCATCAATATTAATTCATGATAAAAAAATATCAGGCATTTAACTCTTAAAGTACTTTTTATAAAGGAATACTTTTATTAATTTTGATGATTTATCCTTATTTACTACCCACAACAGTGATCCAAAAGTTAAAATCAATAATCAGATTATCAATAATATTAATAATACTTTTTTTATCTAAGTTTATATTTTTAGAAACATAATCAATAACATTAGCATAGAAAATGTTACTAACTTTTTTTTAAATGAAGTATATGTAAACGATTTCAATAATTTTTTTAACTTGAATCACATTATTGTTATGAATATTTTTTAATTATCCTTCCAATTTTTCTTTAGCTAAATCTTCTTCTTTTTATCTTATTATTTTAAAAATTCTTTCACTTAAACAAAAATTTTTATCTAAATTTTTTTATTGTAAAAAGGCATTTTTTATTTCTTCAATATTAACATTTTTTATTTTATTTTCTATTAATTTCTACAAAACTATATTATTTGTATTATTAATAGTTTTCTCATTTATCTCTTCTGCTTACGTAGGCATTAAAGGAAACAGTTTTTCTTCAATTTAAGGAACTTTTTATACATCGAAATTTGAATGCCACAACTTGTTTTCAGTTAAAATTTAAAGCATGTTTTCTTATCCAATGTTATTTAGAAATTATTTATGATGAAAAATTACTTTTTCAAATAAATATTCTTTCATTTTTTATAATCTTTCTTATTATTTTTAATCAACTTCATCTATATTTTTCTCAATTTAAATATATATATCATAATTTTAATTGTAAAATTCATCTTTTTACCATTTTACACTATAACAATTAGGATAAATAAACATAAACTACCTTATATTCTTTAAAGTAACTTAAATTTTAAATTTCTAAAACAAATTTGATTTTATATTGTTAAAAAATGTTTTCTATTTATTTTAAATAAAATAAAAAACAGTATCGTCAAATTTATCGAAAATTTCTAATAATTGTCTATAAGAAAATGGTAATATAAAGCTGTTTTCTTCATTTTTAAGTAAGTATTCATATTTTTCCCTTACTGAAGGTTAACTTAATATTTGAGACACTTTATTACTTGTCACGGTATTTTAAACTTGTTTATTTTGTTTATTTTAAAGGATATTTTGTATTATTTCTTATGATTATTTTGTATATTTTTTTTCTTGTTTAAGTTTTTGGAAATTATATAATATTTAATGTTATTTTATTATATCTTCTTATTTTATTTATTACGTTAATTCATATTCCTTAATTTATGTCTTGGATAATAACTGCTTAAAGTCTATTAACTTAGATGATACTAATAAAGGAGCTGTTTTTTTTGGAAATGCATTTTCCGTATCTGTTATTGTTTGACTATTGCCATTAAAAGAACTCTAATCTATTGTTTCTGATTGTGAATGAAATAAGGTTGTTTATTCCTAGTCTAAATATTCGTATTATTTTTAGGCGTTTTTTGTATATAAAGATTCAGTAAATTCAAGTGACATTATTTTTTTATTTTATTTTTTATATTAATTATTTCTATTTTAAAATAAATATACTTTTATTTATTTTGCTTTTTTTTATAATTTTTGTTTTATTTTAATAAGATTTTTTTTGTTATTATTAGTTTTTAAATTTCAAAATTAAAGAGATAAATTATAAGAATGATGGCATAAATGAATTAATAAATACTTAAAATATTTAATTTATTATTAAAAAAGTTATAATGATATATTTTATTATGTCTTTAATACCATAAATAAAATGACAAAAAATAAAAATAAAATAATAATTCAAAAAATTATACATAATATTTAAAATAAAAAATAATATTATAGTAAATATATTTATTATAAAAAAAAATTTAAAAAATATTACAACTTATTTTTAAATTTATAATTTAGAAAAGTTTAAATTTGAATGTTTTTTTAAAATAACATAAATAAAAAATGAAAGAAAATTATTTTTTAACATATAGTTTATTTTATAAATGATTAGTTTTAAAAATTATACATCCATTTTTAAAATTTTATAAATATTTTAATACTTTTTTTTATTATTATTTTAATTAAATTAAAAAAATATAAAAATAAATAATAATAAAGACAACTATTATTAAAAAAAAAATGTTTAAAAATTTTTAATTAGCATTGAAAAAATCTCTAAAACCAAGATTTTTAAAAAAGCTTTATCTTTAAAATATTATTCAAATATCTCCTTTATTTTAATATATGTAAACATAAAATACAATTAAATATTAATTTGCAGTAAAACCAGGCAAAAAGAAAACTGAAAAAATCGAAAAATAAAAAGAAAAAGAAGAGAGATTGGAAAAAAATATTGAATTTGATACAAACTAAATAGAAAAAGAAATGCAGAAAACTATTGAATAAATAAAAATTGATTTTACAAAACTTAAAATAGGAAGATTAACAGCTGAAATGTTTGAAAAATACACAATTACAGCATACGGAGAAAAAACATAAATTACAGAACTTTGTTAAATTATTTCTAAGACTATGAATACAGTTTAATTAAATATTTATGATGAATCTTTGGTTTCAGCAATAATAAAAGTTTTTATATTATTATTAATTATATTTTTATAAATTTTATTTTGATTTATGAAAAATAAAGATATTAGAAAATTCAGATCTTAATTTATAGATAAAAAAAGAAGGAAAAAATATCTTATGTACAATGCTTGGAGGAAATACAAAAGAAGTAAAATAATAAATTATTAAATAAATAAAAGCTGTTTCAGAAAAAGCAAAATTAGTTTTAAGAAAATAAAGGCATGAAGCATTAGAATAAGTATTCATTTATATTTTTATTCTAAATTATTTATATTTTTGATTTTTGTTATTTTTTTTAGTTAAAACCTTTTAAAAAATTTGAAAGTGAAGATTTTATAAAAAACGGAGAAAAAGAAATTGAAAATATTCATCAAAAATTAATTAATGAATTAGATTAATTGTTAAAAAGTAAAGAAAAAGAAATAAATTCAGCTTGAAATTAGAAAATTAGAAAAATCATTATTTTAACTGTTTTATTTTTCATAAAAAAAATAAAATATAATCATAAAGAATAAAAATGTGTTTATTTAGTTAAATAAATATATTTTTATTTTATTTTTTAATAATAAAATAAATTAATTTTATTAAATAAAATTATATAAACTTATTTATTTTTTGAAAATCAGTTTTACTATTATAATATAATATAATATAATTAATTTTTTTTTTAGAAAATAAATATAATATTTTTAATGTTGAATTAAAACTCTATTAAAGGATAAGATAATTCTATTAAAAACATGATAAATTAAATTTAAGACAATAAAATGCAAACGATTTCATAAAATATTTAATAAGAAAATTAATAATATTTTTACTAATAAGATTTAAGTTAATCTTAAAAAATTTTATAAACATAACAAAACCATATTTTAAATTCAGCAGGATCTAAATATTTAAGTTAAATATATAAATATATATTTTTTTATTAAAAATTGTAATTATTATAGGTGATTTAAATGATAATAGATTGAGAAAAACAACTTTAAATGAAATGGAACAAAAGCTTTACAAGTTAAAAAATTAAAAAACTTAAAGGGAGTTGCACATTGAAGATATGGAATATAAAATATTTATGTTAGAATAATAACATATGGTTTTAAGAAATTAAAAAGAATAAATGAGACATGACCATTAAAGACTTCATAAAATGTACACTCATATTTTTCTTATAAAAACAAAAAATTAAAAAACCAAATAATTATAAAAATTAGGTATGAATAGAGATATACTCATGAAATTGCTTAAGTTAATAAAGAAATCGAAGATCTTGAAGTACAAAATTAAATATGGAAAAATAGATTCGAAAATTTAGAAAATTTATGTGAAAATTATTTACATGATAAAAAAGTAACTTTTATTTTATAAATATATTTTTTATATTTAAAAGGATATTGACGAAGAAAATAAAAAACTTAGTATAAAATTATTAAAAATGCAAGTATTAATAAATGATAAGCCTCCTACTAATGCAACTAATGAAGAAATTGAAAAAAATTTAAATTAAATGAATAAATTAAAAAACTAAAAATGATTTTTTTATTAATTTTCTATAAAAATAAAATTTATTTGTATTTATTAAAAATATTATTTTATATAAATTTTGTATTAAATTTAAAGAAATTCATAAAGTAAAATTTATATTAATTTTATTTAATGAAGAAGTACTAGTTTTTAAAAAAATTTAATGAAAAAAGAATATATTTTATTTAATATATAATATTAAAAGATAGTTTAATAAAATTTATATTTTTATTAAGCTCGATAAAATTATGTTATCTTTATTATAATTTTTAAAATAATTATTTTATTTTTAACTATTTTTTTTATTTATATCTTATTAAGTTAATAGAAATTTTATTATAATTGTTTAAAAAAAACATAAATATTATTATTATTTAATGATTTATTCTTTGATATTTTAAAATAAATATTTTTTAATTTGTTGTAAAATATTTATTTGAAAAACTAGAAGTTTTTTTATTTTTCTCAAGTTTAATCTAACTTATAATTAAAAAAAAATATATAAACTTATATATAGTTTTTTTTTTTATTAACCTTAAAAATAAAATTTTAAATTATCAATAATTTTTTTATCTCTTTACCAATATCAAAAAAAAAAAAAAAACTCATATTAAATTGTGATAAATTATATTTACTTAATGCATTTTTTTGCTTTATTATTCAATATATGTATTTTACTTTAAAAACATTTCCTCTTATTAAACTAGTTTAACTTTTTTATTTTATTATTATTATATTATTTCTTTTCTTTTATATTGATTATATTTAGTATTTTATTCTTAAAGATTCTTCATAATTTATTTTAATTCTTGTATTTATTTTTCTTAAATTGTCTATATATTTAATTCTTAGCTAATTTAATTTTTTAAATGTTAGATTTCTTTATCTACAATTTTTAATTATTGCTTAAGTGTCTGATTTTATTAGATTATACTTTAAGTATCTAATTACATATAAAAAATAGTTTATATAAGAAATTTTAACAATCAAATTAATTATAAATAATTTAATAAATTTTCATTTAAATAAAATTATTATTTTTTACAAAATATATTATTTTTATAGTTTTGTATATTTAATTTTTTTTTTGTCTTTAGAATCGTTTAAATTTTAGGATTCTATTAACAAAATTTTTATTAAGTAATCTTTGTTTCTTATTTCTTTATTAAATTATAAAATCAGAATAAAACTTCTAAAACAATAATTATAGAAATAATCATTTAATTAAAATTAAATATAAAAATATAATTTAACTACATTAATAAGAAAAACAAAAGAATAAAAATAAAGTAATGATAATTTATTTAAAATATTTTTTTTTTAAATAAAGTTAGATTAAAAATCTAAATAGATAACATATAAAATACTATTCAATATTTTTTTCTAAATTAACTTTTCATCTTATTATGAAAAATACCAATCTTTTTTAGAAATATAAGATCTTTTATATCCTTAGTCATTTGTAACTTCTGAAACAATATCTAAAAAAGGAGGTAATTGGAATTTTTAATTTTCACTTTCTAAAAGAACTTTCAAAATACTGAAACCTTCTTTGACATTCAAATAAGTATCAAGCATAAATCTATTATTCTAATACATAAAGATATTTCTTATAGTAAGTAAATTATTTCTTTTTGGATCTGCATTACTTAACATTAAAGCATATTCTTTATAACTTAGCAATTTTTTGTATTAGATTTATGATTATTATTATTATTTTTAAGTAATAACTGCCGAAAGTATATATACATAATTTTAATTCTAACCTCTTTTTCTTATTTTTCTAAATTATCTATTTTCTTTATCTACATTTTTATCTGAATCAAGAAATATATCATCAATAAAAAATCTTTAAGTAATTAAATCTGAAGGAAGATTAGGAACTAAATTTTCATATTATTTAAGTAAAAACCTTTTTTTTAAATTAAATAAAAATATATAAAAAATTACTTTCTAGTGTATTTTTTTTCAGAAGCTTCAATACCAACACATTTTTTGACTAATTTTAGCATTTTTTGTAATTTTTCTTCAAAATTTTTTGCATTATTATCTATAATTTAATGATTTGGATGTCCTAACCAAGCTTATTAAGTTCTTTGATCTATACGTTCTGCTTCTTCAACAGTTTCATGTCTTGCAGAGTTTCTTTAATTATAAAACTATTTAGCCCCAACTGCAGCAGTAACTAGATGCAAAACCAAATCATATCTATCATCTCTCATAAGAACTTCATTTAAACTATTCATATCGAGCATTTATTTCCAATCTTGAGAATCCATATAGGCTGATCCATCCATAAGACCTCTATCACAAAGTATAATAGAATTTTTTTTTGTCAAATTTGCAATTGATACCATTACGTTTTCTAGGCGAATTTATAACTTTAACAAATTTGTTTGGAAAGCAATTTATTATGTTTTATTGTATTTGTCCATACAAAGCATTCCTCCTCCATTTGCTATTAATGTAGCTGCTTCAGGAACTATAAATACTTAAAAACCATATTCTCGCATTTTTTCTTGGATATAGACAAGTCCTGTTGTCTTTCCTCCACAAGGACCTCCTGTTATGCATATTTTGAATATTTCAGCTACTTGATTTTCGTTTGCTTTTCTTTCAAATATTATCGGACCTTATGTTGGTGGAACTCTTGATTATAAATTTTTATAATAAAGTTCTTGGATTGAATTATTTTTATTCGAATATCTTGTTATGTTATTTCGGAAATGTTTAAAATTTCTGAAGGATTTAATATTTGGGGAGATAATTTATATAAAATATAGACTTATGATAATAGCAAAGGAACTAAAAATAAGTTTTACATACTTAATTATTCTTGTATTTTGAATTTAATTAACCCATTTTTTTTGATTTATTTTCAGATTAAGTTAAGCTGCTTATGTTATATAATTTTATATTTATATTATAAAGTTTTTTTTTATATTTCTAAATATTAAAAATTGATTTTATTATTTTTAGAATAAATAATTTTTTATATATATTATTTAAACTATAATTTTAAAATAAATTAATATATTTTAATTTTTAAACAAATTATTTTTTCATTTTTTTTTATATGTATTTGGAAATCTGTTTCCATTATTATATTAATTATTAGTAGTATAATTACTAAAACTTTAGTTTATATTTGAGCATTGTAATTATTATTTTTAATCAGATTATGAATTTACCTCATAAAAATATCCATTCTATTATCGAGCTTTATTTAAAACACTGGCATCTCCTGTATTTTTTTCTAAATCTAATTTTTTCTCTGCTTTATTTACATAGAAGAGCATGTAAGGCGTTTCAGATTCTCTTTTAAATTAAAACATAAAGAATAATTTAAAATAATATACATATATATATATATATACGCAAAATTTTTTGCTATTTCATTAGCGTCATTGGTATTTAAATTAATAATCATACCGTAATCTAAAAGATTCCAATTTTTATTAGTCCCATGTTTTAAATTTCTTAAATAAGTAATGTAATGCCCTTTATTACTTTAAGAACCCTATTATATAAAAAATAATTGTTTTTTTATTATGATAAAAAAAAATACCAAATGAACAACAAAAGCATGTAAATCGTAATTAACTAAATCAGAATTACTTTCAATATCAAGTTAAGGGAAAATATCATCTTTAATATTGATTTTATTAGGTAAATTAGTTTTATTAAGAAGTTTAATTTACTATTATTAATCATATTAAAATCTATTAATTGTAATAACTAGAAAAGGAGGTAATGTTAATATAGTTTAATCTTTTAAAAGCGCAAGTTTTCTAGTTACATTTTTCACAAAAATAAGGATTATCTTCATCAAACTATTCTTTTTAAAAGAGTTAACAATCATTTCTATTAAATCTTCTCTTTAATTAAAAAAAGAGCTAATTTAATTTAATAAAGAGTTTTTTTAGAATCTTACATGAATATCTGATATTTTTTCTTCTGTTCTATTCTTTGCTCCACATTATTTATTTAAACATGTTATTGTATTTCTTTGTTTTCCAAAAAATAATTTATTTATTTTATTCTCATATTTTGTACCTTACATACATATTTCTAAATAATTAATATAACAACGACCAAATTCTGCAGCATCCCATTATTCATAGCTTGATTTAAAAGGTTCTGGGAGAGATTATTTAAAATAAAAAGGGTTTATTTCTTTATTAGATTTTTAGAATTGATTTTAATTGAAAATATACATTTAAAAAAATAAACGTATCAATTCTTAAAAACTGTCATTATTAGATTAAATTAAGAATTAGGTTTAAAATTAAATTTAAGCATCTAAAAATTATTTTATTTTAAATAATTTTTTTTTTTTTTTTACTTAAAACAAATTTACGAAATTTGTTAAAATTATATAAGCATTAAATAAAGCTATTCATATAACAAGACTATCCTAAATTTGTTAACCCACACAAATTATAGCAAGATTTTTTTTTGTATTCTTTCTAATATTATAATTAGAAGAACTAATATTTCTCTTTCTTAAATATCACATCCTTATAAATTATGTAAATTTTTAATTTTTCTTAACTCTTATTCTAAATTTAAAATATATATTCTATCAATATCTCCTATGAGTGCTTTTTTAATTAAAATACATTAAAAATATGCATAAAACTAATTTTTTAAAGATTATTCTGAAAATCTTAAACTTGCTAAAAACTATTAAAATAGTAATTCTAAATGTGATTATTTCAAAGAATAAACTAGTTAAAAACCAAACATTGTAATATTTAATATTTAAAGCGTTTATTTAAATGTTTATTATTTTTATAATTTTTAAATAAGATTATTAATAATAAATTTGGTGTAAATTTCAAAAACAATGTTTATTTTTTCATAATTAATTAAATATTAAATAACTTCTTCTATTAATTGACAAACACTTCTAGTATATCCAGAATTAATTAAGTTTTGAAAAATATTTAAAGAATCTTAAACAACAAAGAACAAAGGAATAATATCCAAATTATATTCATCAAATATATTTTATATTCTTTTTTCTCCTATTTTATCTAATAAATAAAATATGTTTTAATAAATATCCAATTATTATCCTTCTGATATATTAATTTTCAAATATTATAGTAATTAGCAAAAATAATGAACATTACTTTCACTATAATCAATTGTTTTTATATATAAATTAACCACATTTTCTAAATAATAAAATTAAAATTTCTCTTTTGAAGGAAGTATAAGTATCCATTTAAATAAAACATTAACCATACAAATTTTAAATCCTTAATTTCCGGCAAAAAAATAAAATATTTCATCAATAATATTGTATATTTTTTAATAAATTAATTGTAGTTACTATTCTGTATATACATTTAAATTATTCTGATTATTTTAATTTTATTCTAATATATCTTTTAATATATATGTATGCAAAATGTTATCACTTTCATAACTGCTTGACAGTAATTCAATTTTTTAATCAATTATTTTACTTATTGATTCACAAAATTTTTAATTGTTGTAAAAATTTTCCTTTTTATTATTTTTATATTATTTTAATATTAAACTAATTATTTCTAAATGTATGCATTTATCAATAAAATCTAATAGAAAATCTTCATTTATTTATTGAGAAAATTAGTTTTAGTAATCAGAATCATTTTACCATAATTATAAAGCTAATTAAAAATTAGTATATTTATATAAACACTATTTATTATAATTAATTTCTTTTTTTTATGTTTTATTTACATTTTAGTTTTTTGAAGTTGCTATTACATATAAAATTTTAGAACGAATTTTATAAAATTATTTTTAAAAATAAAAATTAATTAATTATTTTTTTTCTTAATCTGATTAAGAATCTTATTCATATTAATTAGAAAACTATTCTATTAATTAATCAAAACTATTAGTTTAAATAGAATTGATTTATCTTAATTTACTTTATTCCATTTTTTTAAAAATAATTTTATATATTTTTATGTTTTGTGATATACAATTATAAAATAAAAAAAAGACACAAATTAAAAAATTTTTATTATATATTAAAAATAAATAATTAATAAATAATTAAATGAAATTTTATAAAATATAAATATATAAATATATATATAATTTAAAATATTTATAAATTATATATTTATATATATTTATTTATATAATAATTATTATTATTATTAATTTATTATTCTTTTTAATTCATAGAAATAATTTATATATAATTATTTATTTTTAGTAATTTTATATAAACAAATTATAATATAAATATTAATATATATATATATAAATATTATTACTATATTAAATTTTTTTAAAAAAAATAAATAAGTTTTCTTATATTTAAATAATATATATCTTATTATTAAATAAAATATTCTTTTTTAATTTCAGAATTCAAAAATAAATAATTTGTTTTTGATTTTTTACATTTTAATATTATTATTATTATTATTTTAATTTTATTTTTTATAGATATAAGTTGAATTAATATCTTTTTTATAAATATTAGTACATAAATATTTATTTTTACTATAATTTTATATTAATTTCTATATTTTTAATTTTTTTTATTTTCTTAATTATATTAATTAAATCTGATAAAAAATACATTGCTTTAAACATTTTAATTTAATTAATCATTTGATTTAAGTAACTATTAATTTTGATTAATATAAAATAAATCTTTAATAGATTTTTTGATTTTTAGAAAATTAATTTTATTTTTAATAAAATTTATTTTTAAATAATTAGAGTTTAAGTTATCTATTAATATTAAATAAATATTCTTTTATTTTTTTAGAAGTATTATCATCAAACTTAATTCCTTTTTTTATAAAGATAATTTAAGAATTTCTAGTTTATAAATAGTATTTTTTTACATATTATTTTATAAAAGTATTTTATATTTATTTTAATTATTTTTTCATCTTTTAATGATTTATTTTATAATTAAATAATTTTATTTATTTGTATTTTTTTGATATTTTAATTTTATTTATTTTTTATTATGTTAGATATATTTTAAATATTATGTTATCCATTATAATTTACTTTATTTTTATTTTTTTGGAAATTATTTTATTCATAACAATTTAGAATTTTTATATAAAAATATAAATATATATATATATATATATATATATATATATATATATATATATATATCATAAATAATAAAAATTAATTTTGGTAGTATACATATTTTAGTATTAATATTTTTTTTTAAATCATTTAATATTAGTATAAGAAAACATAAAAGTACTATTATTATATCTATATTTATATTTAAGCAATTTTTATTTATAAATACTCATTACATTTATAGATTAAATATAGAGAATTTTTATAAAAAATTTAATAATTTCCAAAAAAAAAGAAGAAAATCAGAGAAATAATCTATTTTGAATATTTTTATATAATTATGAATTATGATTTATAAATTATTGAGTTACTGAATTTAAAATTATAACTTCAAAATTTTAATATTAACAGTTCAAATATTTTGTTAAATATTTATATTAAAACATTATTAATAAAATTTATATAAGCTAAAAAAATTATATTTTTATAATAATTATAAAAAAAAAGTATTAAAGTTATAATACAATATAAAAAAAATATATTTAAAAATATAAAATAGTATTGAAAACAGCCTTTTAATTACATCAATAACAGGTTCTTAATCTAAAATTTAAATTAGATTTATAATAGTCAATAAACCATATTTTATTATTTCAAAAAAGCAGTTTTTTAAATCACTTAGATTTTTTTACCAAAATAAAGTTTCAAAATGGAAATATTTCCTTCTCTAGATTTCATTATTTTTCAGTAAATTTTCTAGTTTTTATAACATAACTACTTTAATATGATTTAAATATTAGATATGTTTTGAGATATTTATTATAATTAATTGATTTTAATATTAATTTTTAATCAAAAATATTTTATTATTTTTAATAAACAAATAAATATATATTAACTATATAAATACTAAATACGTTTCTTATATTAAAAATAATTCTTTTTGGTTTTCAAAATATTAATTAAATATATATTAAAATTTTTTAAATAATAAAGTATATTTTCAATATTCAATGTCAAGTGTAAAATAATTTTTTTAGAAGTGAATTATATTTTAATAAATATTTGGAATAATTGTTAAAAAAAAAAATATAAAAATTCATATATATAGTATTGTTTTATAATTTTATTTGAAAATAAAATAAATATTTTATTTACAAATAAAAAAATAAATATTAAAGATAAAAATATAATTATCTTTTAATTTCATATTTCCAAACAAAATTTTTTTTTTTAACATAAAATAAAATCTAAATAAATATACAAAAAAATAATATATAATATATATTTAATAAAAAAACTATTACACTATTTGTATATTTATAATTATAATTTTAATTTATCATCATAATTCTTAATTTTGTTATTATTCTTATGAATCTTTTCCATCCCATTTACTAACATCTGTAAATTTAGGAATACCAATTAATGATTTAAAATCACTTTTTCCAGAAATAAGTTTTTTCATAAACATTTCATGATTTTTCAAATTGAAAGTACCTTTGAATAAAGTATAAACATTTTTTTTATGAGACATAGCAATAGCTGCAGGATAACCACTACTAGAAACTCCGTATTTTTCTTCAAAATCATAATAGTCACCAGCTTAACTCCATAAATAATTGATAGGTTTACTTTTATTAGATGCAATAATTTCTTAAATTAAGTTGAGATAATTATTTCTCTAAGCTGCTGAAGAATCATAGATATGAGGTAAATAAAGATTATACAAACTCCATTAAAATTAACACAATGCTCATCAAATTCTTATTAATTAGTTAATTAAAGGAATATAGCTTGTTTAAAATTTATTTATTTATTCTTTGGCCCAACTTTCTAATGTAGAAGCATCTCTTCCTCCACTATAATCAATGACTTAAAATAAAATTAAAAAAATAAAATTTTTTATATATATTAAAAATACTGTCAGAATCATTTTTAGATCCTGGAGGGAAGAATTTAAGAGTAGGATAACCATTAACTTAATATCTTTAAGAAATATCAGTATTTACAGTGGAATCTAATTTAGCAACATTAATTTTTTCTCCTTTTAAATTAGTTGCTAGTTTTCCCATTCAGGTTACAAACTTTTACAATGACCACACCAAGGAGCGTAAAATTTGATAAACCAAGCTTCTTAACTTTTCAATACTAATTCTTCGAAATTATCATTTGTTAAAACTATTACATCTCCATCAGTTTCTATTTCTAAATTTTCTTAAGTATTATTATTTCCAGCTTATTCGTTATTTTCTCCAGAATTGCTTTATTCTTTATTTCCTCCACAAGTTGCTTATTCATTATTTCCATTACATGTTCCTGAATCTTATTAATTAGAAGAGTTATTTTTATTACTTTCATTATTAGCCTATTATTATTTTGGAGATTTTAGACGGTTTAAAGCTACTTTTTTTTATTCATTAAATAAGAATGTTATTATATCTTTTGCTGTTCTTCCTCCATTGTAATCTTAGGGGCTTTATTTGTTTCCTACAAAAAACTTTATTGTAGGAAATCCTTTAATATCATATGGGCTTCCAACTTCCTTTTTTTTTTTTGTGTTATTTTTTTATTAATTTTTTTTAGTTATACTTATTCTTATGTCATATCTACTGCGCCTATTTTCGCATAACCTTTTAACGCTATTGCGGCTTTTTCCCATTCAGGAGCTAAGTTTTTACAGTGTCCACACCAAGGGGCTTTATTTATTTATTTATTTAATTATTATTTTATATTTTTTTTACCATAAAATTCAACAAGCCAAAAATCATCTGATTATAATACTAAAGATTCAAAATTATTCTTGGTTAATTATACTACTTTAGTATCTGAGCTATATAATGTATAACAATTGTTTATAATTATAGTTAATAATATTAGTTATAAAAGTTTGTTCATTTTTAATTTTTTTAATATAATTATTATTATTATTATTTTTTATTTTTAGATAAAAATATTTTTTATATGTTTATTTTTATTAATTAAATTGAAATCATATTATTAATTAACATGTGTAATTAAATAATTATATTATTTTTTCTATTATATCATCAAAAAATATAATAGAATTTTATTCTTTTTTCTAAAAGAATATTTTATTACAATTAATTATAATTAAAATAAAAATCAAAAAAAAGTAATAAGATAAAAATATTTTTTATTTTTAAAAAATAAATTAATTTTTATCAAATTAAAATCTATAGATAATATATTTATATTATATATAAGGCCTAAAAAAAATATTATATTTGCTTGCAGATAATAAATGACATAATCATATAAAATTATATTAAAAACACTAAATGTTTATAATAAAAAATTAATATTTTTATAAAAGTTAGTATTTAACTAAATATTTCTATTTATTTAAAATAATATTAAATTATATTTTTAGCATTTTTTTACTTTTCCCCAAAAAATACAGTAGAAAAAAAGCACGGTTTGACGCTTATTTATTTTATTATTAAAAATTAAAAAATATTAATAAAATATTTAATTATTTATTCAAAAAATCTAAAAAATATTTTATAAAAAATTTATAAAATCATAAAGGTATAACTATATTTCTATTTTTTTTTTCGCTTCTTTTGACAAAATATTTGTCCGATACTATCCATAATTGGGCTATATATAAGTTATTAAATTATTGGGAAGACTATTCGAAAAAGATGTAAACTTATTAGAAAATGATAAGTTAACAAAATTTTATTACGATAAAAAATTAAATTATAAATAATAATCTTATTGTATATTTTAAATAATATATATTAATATAAATTTATTAATTTTGAAATACCCTTACATAATCTAATCTAATCTAAATAAAAATTTAAATTTTTAATAAAATCTCAATTAATTCTTATAAAATTTTAAATCAAGAAATAAAAAAATATTATATTAAAATTTAAATGTTTGTAATGAATTAATTTTAATTTAATTATATTTTAAGTTATTTATTGATTATGTATTTTTAAATTTCTAACATATATATTTTAATTCCTTATTTTTTATCATAAAATAAATATAAATTAATTTTTAATCATTAAAAACTAAATATTATTAGTTTTAAATTTATGTATAAAAATAATTTTATAAATTTCTAAATAATCAATTTTTATTGTCTTAGATTAATAATTTATACAATTAATAAGAATACAAATCTAAGATATTATAAAAATAAAACACTTAAATTGATTAATTTTTAAGTTAATAATAATATATTTATATTTAATATTTTATTATTTAAATAATTTCTCATATTATTTATTATAATAAATACTTTAATATGTTTTATTTTATTAAATAAGCTATGTATTATATATTTTTATATTTACTTACTTTTTAATATACTTTAAAAAACCATATATTATATGGATTAAAAAAAAAGGTTAATTGATGTCCTCTATTGTTTTTTATTAAAATGGAAAAAAAGATATTATCTTTTTATTACTTTTTTTATATGACTCATTTAAATTCTTTTCCATAATAAAATCTGATTAAAATTCAAAAACAAATTAATATTATTTAATTTATGTTATAGTGAATTAGAAGTTGTTTAATAAATATTATTAAATTAAATTTATAATTTTTAAAAAAAATATTATAAGTTTTTAAGAGTTTTAATATAATTAGAATTTCTATTTATTTTTTTAATTTTACATAAATTTCATAGGAAAAGTCTCGAAACAAGTTATTAGATAAATTAATATATAAGCAATACTAAAGATTATATTTTTTATTAAAATGATATACCTTAATAAATACTAATTTAATATATTAAAAGTTTTTAAAATATAAAAATTGTTTTTAAAAAATTACATAAATTTTAAGGTTAGTTTTCTTTGAAAATTGAATTAAATAAAAAATTTCAAAAATTATATATTATTTTATAAAAATGTCATAAAAAAGAAATATATTTTTTCAATAATTGCTTTGAATCATTATATAAAACCCTTAACAACCAACAATTTAAATTAATGACAATATAAAGTACCAAAATACTTAAATAAAGAAGAAGTAACTACATCTATATATAGAAACTATTAATTTTTTATATAAAAAATAGAGTTTAGGATTTTTAAAAGGGAAATATTATAAATAAATTAAAAATAATTTATTATAGATATACTTTTAGATAAACATTACAACTAAACACTAATTAAATAAATAAGAAAAAAAAATTCTATCAAATATTTTAAAGATTAAAATAAAAATTTATGTATTTATTTTATTTAAATAAATATAAAAAATATGTTTTATTTTTACAATTTTTTTTGTTTTAAAATAAGATAAAAAATAAATAACACTTGGAAAATGTTTATAATATTAAATAATAAATTTAAATTAAATATAAAAAAAAAGATTAAATTTAATATAATATATAAAATAATATTTTTAATTTAATTAATAAAATATTTAATAAGATAATATTTAATAAAAATTTTTAAAAATTATATATTATTTTCATTATTATATTATTATTCAGTCGGTTTTGAATTTTCTTTGATTGGTTTCCATATTTATGACATTTATTTCCAAAATCTATAATTAAAAATAGTTTAATTTTCATATCTATTATCTGAATTTAGATAAATTTAAGTTTAATTAAGATTTAAAAAGAAAGCAATTAAAAAAAAAAACTTGACTAACAACGATTTTTAAATATATATAAAAAAATTATTTAAATAATACAATAAAATATAAAAAAAAAATTGAAAAAATGACAGTATAATTTTTTTTTATAAATATTTTGAAATTATATAACAAACAATTTAAAAAAAATAATAAAATATGAAATTAAAAATATATATTTAAATTTTTATAAAATAATAATAAAGAATATTAATATATATTTGTTTAAAAAAAAAAATATTTGAATGGACAACTTTTTAATGAAAAATAAAACTACTAAGAAAAAACTTTATAATTTAAATAAAAAAGAAAATAAATAAATATATAAATAATTATATTAATATATAATATTTAAAAATATATAAATATAAAATAAATATATATATTAAAAATATAATTATTAATTTATTTTTTATTATAAATATATAAATTTTAATATATATATATTTATTTTTATTTTATATTTTTATATCTATTTTTTGGAAATTTTTTTATTTAATTATATAAGATTTTAAATTTTCTATTTTACAATTAATATTTTATTTAATTTATATAATTTTTTACATATTATATTTTTTTTAAAATATTAAACTCTTATTTAAATAAATATTTAAATAATAAATAGATATAATGTTTTTAATATAATATAATAGAAAATTATTTTAATTATTTAAATAAATAAATAAAAATACTTATTAAAATTTAATATTTTTTTTAATTATAAATAATAATATCACATTAAAATATTTTTATTAAACTATTATAAAAAACAATTTAGTTCGTAATCTTTTGTATAATTTTTAATTTCTAATTTACTTAATGATTTATAATATTTTAATAATATATCAACATCTCCCAATAACTTTATCTCTTCAAATGATCCAATTTCTATTTTTTTTTTACTTTAATATTCTTAAATCTTTATCTAATAAAATAATATTTAAAAAATTTATAATAAATATAAATATCTATTAATATTACCCTGTTTTAAGGAAGTTATATAGAAATGAATGGAAACATTATTTTTTTTTAATTTTATTTTTCATTTTATAATTAGTTTTTATTTCTCTCTATTAAAGATTATAGTATATTTTATTATTTTGTTAAATCCTAAATTCTCTAATAATTTAATCTTATATTTCTTTTTTTTAAAGCCTTTTTAATAATTTAATATTTACTTTTAGATAAAAACTTATTAATTTTACTATTTAAATAGTTATCTGTTTTTTATCTTTAAATATATTTTTAGAATAAGCATGAATATTTTTATAACAAACAATTTTTTTCCCTTCTTTTTATAAAATACCAGCTGAAATTAAAACATTTAAAGCATCATAAGTTCTTCTTCTTATGTTTGGTTCATCTTTTTAATCTTTTTTTTTTTAAATTCTTCTTCAATCTAAAATGAATATAAAATAAAATATTAATGAATAAAATAAATAACTTATTCATTATCTAATTAAAGATTATTTATTAATGTTTCAGCTACTTATTTATATGATGTTTCTTTCTATTAAAATACAATATTTTGTACCTTAAGACTTAAATTTCTAAGTCCTCTTTTCTTTTTATTTTTTTTAAATAACACATTTTCATTACTTTCTTAATTAAAAATTATCTATTATTAAATTTCAATAGGTTTTATTATTTCCAACAATTCGCTTATTTGTTTTTATTTATTTTCATTTTCGTCAGCATTAATATTTATATTTTTATTAATATTTTACATATCTGTGCTTATGTTAAAATTATTATTTTCCAAAGGTATATTAGGCCATAGTTAAAAAAGAGCAACATCGGTAAAAAGACTATCACCGTTTAATTATTTTAATTTTAATATAATTAAGAATTGTAATGTTGTTTTAAATATATACTACTGTTTTTATTAAAATCGTTAAACATTCTATTTGATAAATCATCTTTTGGATGTAAATTATCTATTGGAGTTTCATAAGGTTTTAATAATTAAGGATTCTGATTTGTATAAGGATTTTTATTTATAAAAGGACTTTGATTTATAAAAGAACTTTGATTTATAAAAGGACTTTATAAACTTTTATAAAATATATTTGAAATATTCAAATTGTTTTCTAGTTTTTATTTATTTTTATTAAAATTAATGAATAATTATTATTTATGCTAAAAGTATTATATTATATACATATTATTTATATAATTAATCAATGAATAAAAAATGTAATAATAAATTTATTTTAATTACCTTATAAAAATGTAGATTGTATATGAGGGCATCTTAAAGAATTATTGAAATCAAATAAACTATTATCTTAAGGAATTTAACTCATTTACTTGTATTAATTTTTTATAAAAGTTCTGCAATTTAATTTTAATTTAAAAAAATAAGAATAAAAACTATTTTGTGTTTTTTTTAAAAAAAANATAAAATTTAATATTTTGAATATAAAAATCATTAAAATATTTTAAATTTATAAAAGTTATAATATAAAACACAAATTAAATTATAAAAGTTTATTATAAAAAATACAATTCTATGTACAAATATTATATTTTATATTTATTATAAATTATTTTTAATAAAAATGTTGATTTTTTCTTTTTTTTTCTTATTTATTATTAAATCTATATTAAAATTTATTTATGAATATTTTACTTAAATACCACTATATATAAATAATTGTTTTTTAAAAAATAATAAAAATAATATAAATTGCACTAATAAAAATAAAAGAAATAAAAAAATTGATATAAATAAAAAATAGAAATTAATATAGAATGTCAGACGAATAGTAACAGGAAATAATAAAAAATGTTTAAAAATCCTTATAAGATAGATAAGTGGAAAATCCTATATTAAGAAAAACAGAATAATCGAAAGATGAATAAATAAAAAAAATCTAAGAATGTTTTTCATAAATATTATCAATTTTAAATTTAAACTAAATGGATGATAGTATAAAAGATACTCCAAGTAGAATAGCAAAAATGTATGTTAATGAAATATTTAGTGGATTAAATTATGAAAATTTTCCTGCTATGACAACCATTGATAATAAAATGTAATATGATGAAATGGTTAAAGTTAATAAAATTTCTTTTACCACAACTTGTGAACATCATTTTATTACTTTTGATGGTTATGCAAATGTTGCCTATATTCCTAAAAACAAAGTTTTAGGACTTTCTAAAATAAATAGAATAGTAAAATTCTTTTCTTAAAGACCTTAAGTATAAGAAAGATTAACATAATAAATTCTCGCAGCTTTACAGACTATTGTTGAAACAGATAATGTAGCCGTTCATATCGATGCTACACATTACTGTGTTAAAGCAAGAGGGATTATGGATCAAAATAGTACTACTACAACTTATGCTTTTGGAGGTATTTTTTCAACTAATAAAGATATGAGAAAGGAATTTTTGTGTAATTGATAAAATTATTTACTTTTTATAAATTTTTATATATCTAAATATAAATATATAAATATATAGATTTTTTTTTTGAAATATATTTTTGTTTTAGTTTATAATTCATTTAATTTTTATTTATTTTAATGACTTTTTAACTTTTGAAAATATATTAGATGATTTAAATTAATAATAAATTGAAAACTAGTATTTAATGTATTAAAAAATACTTATATATATACATACTATTTAATTAATTTAAATACATTATGTAAAACCAGAATATATCTAAAAGCAATAGTTTTACAGACTTTTTTATTTAAAGTCTTTTCAATCTTAAAAAATTTGTTTGGAATCGGAATTTTTTGGCATAAATCTAAACACAATTGCTTGACATATAAACAGATTTGCATTTTTTTTTGTTAGTAAATCTTTTACAAAGCAATTTATATAAAAAATATCCAACTTTAATGATGGAGGTCACATTATTATTCTTGAAATTACTGTTTTTTATATTTTTTTGTTCTTGTTTTATATATTTTATCTGTAATATTATTTTAAAACTTATACTTAATTAAAAAATAAAAAAGTTATAAAAATAGATATATTTTTAAATTATCTTATTCTATAAAATTTAAAAGCATATCATAAATATTAAAAATAAACAAAAATTAACCTCTTCTTACTAAAGTAAAAATGGTTTGTATAATTTAAAAATTGTAATTAATAAGCAATCTAAATTGCATAAAAATTTAATTTTTCTATTTTTTTTAGAAAATAATTCATTTTTATTTTTATTTATTAAAGATTAAAGGGTAATATTTTAAAAAATTAATATAAATATATATATATATATAATAAAATTAAATTAAATTTAATAAATACAATTTTTAAATTTAATAGGCTTTTATGCTTTTTAGAAATAAGCAAATAATAAAGTTTTATCTCATTAAATCAAAAAAAAAAAATAATCTAAGTATCATTTCAAACATAAAGACACACGATCTTACTTATAAAACCAAAATTCAAATATTTATAAAAATTATTATATCAATTATAGTTTTTTTAAAAAAATAAAAACAAATACATTCAGATTAACTTCAACAAAAATACATAATTTTTTTTAGATTATTTAACAAAACATTTTTTATTAAAAAATTATAAATATACAATATACAAATGCCTTTATAATATAAAAAATAAAAAAACAAATTTTTTATATAAAAATTTTTTGTAAATATTAGAAGATAATGATAAAGTTAAATAATTTAAAAATTACTTTAAAATTGATAAAAAATAATACATTTATGCGATTGATATAATTTAAGGCATACTAAATATTTAATTAAATAACACATATTTCTTTATATATATAAAAAAATTAGAATTTAAATAATAATTGAAAAAAAAAATATAACAAATTTATATGTAGAAAATTAAAAAATTATTTATGATAGGATATAAAAATAAATGAATTTATTTTATTATATAAATTAATCAAATATTTTTTAATTTCGATTCACAAAAAAAAAATCAATAATATAAATAAAGTATTTTAATATATAATTAATAAATATAAAATATTTTTGGCATTATTTATATTTATCAAGTTTTATATAATATTAATAAAGCCAATAATATAGATTATTAATATATTAAATAATTTACAATAAAATTTTAATTTGATATAAATCATATAATTTTTTAATGCAATTATTTATTTATTTTGAAAAAATTAATATAATTTTTTATTATTTTATAAAAATTATAATTTATAAAATATATTTCGATTTATATAAAATAATAATAAAATTATGAATAAATAAATGTTATTTTTTTTAAATAAAAATATGAATTAAATTAATATTTTTTTTTTCATTTATAATATTTATATCACATATAAGATAATTAATATAATATATATATTATTTAAAAAGTTTAATATGATTTTATTTTAAGAAAATTTTAAATTATTTAATCTTTTTTTTTTATTCATAATTATAAAAAGTAGATAAAGCTACAAATAATTTTATATTAAAATTACACACAAAAAATAATTAATTTAAAAATAAATAAAGAATAAAGGCTTAAAAAGTAATAAATATTAATATGAATAAATTTTATATAATTATCAATTATATTAAATAAATTATTTAAAAAAAAATAGTCACTCTTCAATTTTAATTAGATCTTCATTATCTGATTTATTATCTATAGATTAGCTTTTTTTAATTTTTATTTTATTAAAAATCCTTTTTCTACAAATTTCTATTAGTTAAAGTTATTAATCTTATTTTTTTAGCCTACTTTGTTCTTTTACCCATGTTTATGCAGGTCCATCAACAAATAGTTCAAAATATTTACTTGTCATAGAAGATGTCATAAAATGTAAAAGTAATTAGTTATTTATAGTTTTATTATTAAAATCAAATTTTATTTGTTCTTATATTTTTGAGTCATTTTTATGGTATTTTTATATATATCTTCTAAAAGATTTAAGAAGATTTTTAGTAAAATTTATATGTATTACATTTTTTTCTTTATTATCTTATTTCTTTTTTAGTTAATAACTTTTTGAGTTAGATTCTCTTTACTTTTTTTATTCTTTATTTTAATTACTTCAGACTGTTTCAGTGGAGGATCTATTTTATCTTTAGGATTTGGAGAGTTCTCGCATGTAGAGTCTACATTTTCAACTACTAAACATTATTCAATTTATATAGTTTTATTTTTATTCTGTAAAGAAGAAGATGGTAGACTTTATAATAATTACTGAGCCTACAAGTATTATTAAAGTTATAATAAAATTAAAAGTTATTAAGCATTTAACTATGAAATTGGGAATTAATTATTATTATTATTGTAATTAGAATCGTTATTAATAATATTATTATAAGTTAGGTTATTCATTTTTTTGTAAATATATTTTGTTTTTATAATATTTTTAATTTTTATAATTAATATTTAATAAATGTATTTTAACAAAAATCTTATATAATTTTTATATGATTATTTTTAAATACATATAAATTAGTTAAATTAAGGAAATAAATTTATGGTTATTTAGTAAATAGAGGTAAAAGAAATTAAATTATTTAAAAAAAAAATACATTATAATATATATATAAAATAAATACTATTTGATAATTTTTTATAACTTTTTTAAATACAACAAATCATTAGTTAAATAAAATATTCATATTAATAATATTTTTTATCATAATTAATAAAATTAAATAAATTTTAATATTTTTTATTTTATTATTTATATTATATTTTTTAACATCATAACTTTAATATTAAAATTATCAAATTCTTAAACATGTCAAATAAAATTTTTATCTTATATTATATAAAAAAAATAAGAGAGCAATTGTTTTAAATAAAAATATTCAAGAAAAAATAATATATATCGGAAGATAAAAAAATCATTATTTTATAATATTACTTAATATTTACGAATAAGTCAAAATATTAATAAATTATCAAGAAAAAAGCTCAATAAATATAGAAATATAATAATTATTTATATTATATAGAAAATAAAAATTAAAAATAAAAAACCTACAAGCTTTTAATAAAGATAATTAATTAAAGGAATTTTTAACAAATAAAAAAAATTATTAAAAATGGGATGTATTCTTAATCCAAAATTAAAACTTTTAAAAGATGGAGTAAATTAAATATCATCCAAAGGCTAAAAAAAGAAAATAGTTATAATAGGATTAGATGGAGCAGGAAAGACATCTATATTAAATTAATTAAAAATTAGCAAATTTGTAGAAACTGTCCCAACTATAGGAATAAACATAGAAACAATATAGTATAAAAACCTTCAATTTTTAATTTTTGATGTAGGAGGCAAATTTCGATCTTTATGGAGTCATTATTATAATAATTTAGACGCGGTTATATTTGTTATAGATTCAACTAATAAAGATTCTTTATGGTAGATAAAAGACGAATTACGTAAATTAAGTTATGATTTAAATTACTAAAATAGTATTATTTTGGTATTTTTTAATAAATAAGATTTACATGATTAATGTATCGATTTTAAAACGCTCATAGAGGAAACAGGAGTTAATTAAATTTGTGAAAATGACATTATTATTTAAAAATGTTCAGCTAAAACAGGGGAAGGTTTATACGATGGAATTGAAAAACTTATTAGTTGCTTTATTAATAATGAAAAATTAGGAAAATATCAAAATTCTAAAGTTGCTGGATAAACGAAATTTGAATTAGTTAAGTGATTTTTTTCTTTTATTTTATTTATTTAGATAAAATTTTAAAATAAAGTATTACTATTAAAATAAAAAATATTTATAAATTTTTTATTTTCTTATTTAATCTCAATATTTTATTTGAATTATTTAAATACAAACTAATCAACCTTAACTACCATAACTATATTTGTTTAGTTTAAAATATTTTCTAAATGATTTTTAGTCAATTTTAAATTAGATGAAAAATGTATATACTTGAATTATTATAATTTAATATGCAAATAAATTATAATTAGTTATAATATTTATTATAAATTAGTTCTTTTAAATGTTATAATTAAAAAATTTTTTTATATTTTTAAAAATTTATGAATATTTATTAAACTTAATGATAAAAAAAAGCATTTCTTTTTATTTATTTTTTATAAAAAAAGCTAAAAATTAAATGATGTTTATCAAATAAATAAAAAAATAATATTTTAAAAACAAATAAAACTAAAAAATATAAAAACCAAATTTCTTTAAAAAATAAAAAAATCAAAAAATTATACATGCACATTTTGCTTTATCTTATATATTAATTTATTCTTATTATTATAGAGATTAATTATTATCTAAAATAAATTGGCCACTTTAGTTATTATTATTTAAATTTATATTAAGGTTTTTTTCTTAAAAATGAGATTAAAATATATCTTCATTTTATATATTATTATCACTAATATTATTAATATTTTAAATATTATCAAAATTATCATAATATTTATTAAATAAACTCTAATTTACATAATTAGAGAAAAATTATTTATTATGATTTCTATTTTCAATATTTTACTAATTATCATTTCTTTAAAAATAACTTTACTTCATAGATTCCTTTTATGAATTTTGCAAATTTATGCTTTGTAAAAGCTATCGTACATCTTTTTGGATGCCTTCAATGAATTTTAAGTTTTAATTATTTTAATTTTCTGAAAATCTTTAAATTTCTTTTTTAAATTCAGTTATTTTTTCTAAAAAATTATCAAATTTTATTAATGCATGAAATTATTATTCATGTATTCCTTCTATTTATTATAATTGATTATAAAAGTTTTCACATTATTAAAATAAGCCTATTGCTTCTACTGTTTAAGAGGCATTTTAAAGTTATGTTAATTCTCTTTTTGCTAAAACAAGATCTTTTTAATCAATTATATAATAATATATTTTTGCTAAACATTCATCTAATGTTAGCTAATCAAATGTTTTCAACATATTAAAGTATAATTTTTTATCTCCTTTAAACTTTTAAGCGCCTTTAAGTATATTTATTTCTCTTATATTAATCATTTTTATATAATTTTTTAATTTAATAAAACAAAATATTATTATATTCTTTATTTATTTATTATATTTTTATTAATCAAAAATAAAATAATTAAAAATATAAATTATATAAAATAATTGAAAAAAAGTTATTTCTAACTATTTCTTTTTTTTTCTTGTTTTTTTTTTTTTTTTTTTTTTTTTTTTTTTTCAAAAATCCCCACATGCCTGTCAAAGGATTAGAATCTTCTTCATTATTATTATTAAAATTTATGTCGTTCTATTAATTTTTTGAATTATTTTTTTATTAAAGTTCGTTTGATTAAATCTAATTAAATTATTTAACTTAATTTGATTTTTTCTTCAAATTATTTTTAATTATTTTTTTATTTAAAGCAGATGAATAGTAAATGGTTCTCTCTTTTACCATTTGTTTTTATTTTATTTGTTAATTTAATTCTCTAGAAAAATCATTGATACTACTAGACTTTTCTTTAGTATTAAAAAATTTATGTGCAAATAAATTAACATTATCATTATTATTATTAAAGTTAAAATTATTTTTATTTTTAAAATTATTTATTTTAATATTTTCTTGTTATTATATGCTTTTTTATTACAATTAATTTGATTTATAGTTATTTGTAGTACAAGTATTTTATTACTCGGATAATTTATTTGTTTTTGACTTTTAATCAATTAAATTAAATTACGTTCTTTCGTAATAATCATCTTTTATAAAATCTTAAAGGATATTAGTTTCCATTTTTTATAATTTTGTATCTTTTTTTTCTTGCAATACAGGACTAACTTTCTACAATTAAATATAACTTTATTTTTTATTTTCTAAATTTGTTATTATTTAATTTTCAAAATCATTTTATATGCAAAATTTTATTAAAAAATTTAAATATTTCTATTAATTTATATGTGTTTATTACATGATTTTGTCAAATATTCTATCAATAAATTTTTCAAATTTATTATTTTCATTTAATTTTAAATTTATTTTTAATCTATCAATGTTCATTATTAACTTTTTTTCAAAAATTTACATCGTTTTTGCATTTTAATTTAATGAAAATTAATGGAAAATTATAAAAATATTCCATTCTTATTATACTTCCTTTTTGTATTATAAAAAAAATATATATGTTTAGTTAATATTAGTTTTTATACTTTTGATAATTTTTGAACAATATAATCATTAAATAAAGTGTTATTTTAATTTTAACTACTTTTTTTTGTTTGTAATATATTTTCATATATTATTTTCTATACTAATTATTTTGGTTTTTTCAAAAAGTCTATAGATAATTAAATCGAAAAGTTAGAAAAATTTAAAATTAATTCTTCTAACTAATTTTATATAATCCTATTTAATTTTTTTTTTATTTATTTATCTTTTTATTTTTATACTTTTCGTCTTCATTTTAATTTAAAGTTATTAAAGATATTAATTTATCTTAAAAGTAATTTTGAAATGATATTTTGAAAAACTGTTCTGCTTCGAATTGTTGAGTATTCATAAAAATAAATTTGATTGTTTTATATTTTATATATAAATTAAAAATACAATCTATATATAATTATATAATTTATTACCGCTAAAATATATTTTATATTTTTTAAATATATATGTTTTTGTATCAATTTTAATAATTATTTTAAAAGTCTTTTAATAAAATAAATTTAAGTAAACAATTAAATTATTAAAACCATTTAAATATTGAATTGTTAATTTTTTGATTAAGTTTAAATAACGAAAGATAAAATAATTTACATTATTATATATTTTTTATGAAAAAAATAATTTATAATTTGAGTTATAATAATAACAATTTTTACTTTGGTATTATTAAATTTTCATATGATAATAAAAATATATTAGAAAAGTTATAATATGAATTTTTATCATCTGCTTATTTATAATATAACTATCTTGTGTTCATGTATTATGATAAATCTAAAAATAATGGATATGATAATATTTAAATTAACATAAATATAAAAAAAATATTTAAAAATATTTAAAAAAATATCTAAAGTTTGAAAATATATATTCATAATATAAAAAGAAATTCAAATTTAAAAAAAAATAGTTGACTATAATATAACTATGTTTAATATATAATATTTTAAAATTTCATATAAAAAGCAAATACTGATGTTAAAAAATTTTTAATAATTAATAGTATTAAATTAAATAAAATTATTTCATATATTATAAAAAAAAATATACAAATAAATAAATTATTAAAAATATAAAAAAAATAAGAATAAATTAAATATCAAACTTTTGTTATAAAAAACTCTTAAAAAAAAAGAAAATAAATTAAATAAAATAATTATTAATTTAATAAAAATGGTAAAAAATATAAAAAATAAAATAATTGTTTAAATAATTTCTTATATAAATTCTATAATATTGGAAAATTAGATAAATAATAAAAAAAAAATTATATATATTTTAAATTAATATAAAAGATATTAAAAAAATCAAATATAAAAATCTGAAATTAAATTAATATAAAGAGAAAAATATAAATATATAAACTATTAAAAAAAAATATATGAATAAATTTTATAAATAAAAATAATTGTAATTATATATAATTTTAATAATATATATATATATATATATATATATATATATATATAAATATATAAATATATTTTTATATATTAATATTTTTAATATCTTTATTTTTTTATATTTTATATATATAATTTTATTGAATATAAAATAAAAAAAAAATTAAATAAAAAAATATATAGTTAAATAAGTAATTATAAAAATGAATCTATTTTTTTCTTTTTATAAAAATTTTTCTAAAAACTAAAAAATTTACAATTATTTTAAAGTTGTTTCGTTTGCAACTTTATTTTACACATAAAAAGAATACTTCTAAAAATCTCAAAATGTTTATACTCATGATTCTTAAACATATGATGCCAAATTAAAAGAATAATTTTAAAGGAAAATACCTGAATTGGATAACTTTTTGTATTTATTATTTATAATTAATAATTTATTTTTTTAAAGTTCAAATGTAATGATTTTATCAGGAAATGCAAATAAGGATTTAGCAAATGGTTAACAAAAAAAATTAAATTATTATACCGTTATGTTCTATTATTAATAATAATAAAAAAAGAAATATCTAAGATCCTTGGAATTTAATTAGGTGATTGCACTATAGGAAGATTTGCAGATGGAGAAGTCAATATTTCAGTAAACTAATATAAAAATAAATTCATATAAATAAAAATAAAAAGATAAATGAAAGTGTTAGGGGAAAAGATATTTATGTCATACAAGTACTTTTCTATATTAAAATTTATAAAAAAAAAATATAAATAGCCCACTTGTTCTCCAGTAAATGAAAATATAATGGAACTTCTTTTAATAATATCAGCTCTTAGAAGAGCTTCATCTAGAAGAATAAATGTTTTAATGCCTTATTATGGCTATTCGCGTTAAGTAAAAATAACAAAAATACAATATCCACAAAAATAATAACATATTAGGATAGATAAACTGCTCCTAGAGTACCTATTAGTGCTGCAGACGTAGCTCGTCTTTACGAGAACGTAGGAGTAGATAGAGTAATATGTATTGATTTACATTGTGGATAAATATAAGGTTTTTTCGGTCCTAAAGTACCTGTGGATAATTTAGAAGTAACTAAATAATATCTATATGAAAATAATAATAAAAAAGGCTAATTTAGTTGGATTAAACTATTTCTTATAACAATAGGGCTTGGACTTATCAAATATGGTAATTGTAAGCCCTGATGCAGGAGGAGTTACTAGAGCAAAAAGATTTTAAGAATTATTTAACATAAAAGCAAGGTAAAATAGTTCTTTAGCAATGATTATAAAATAAAGAGATTAACCTGGAAAAATAGCTTAGATGAATTTGGTGGGTTCAGTAGAAGGAAAACATGCAATTATTGTAGATGATATGATAGACACAGCAGTAATATTATATTTTATAGGTAATATATATTGCTAACTAATTTTTTAAAAAAAATCCGGTTTTTTTTTTAAATTTTTTTAAAGGGAACATTGTGTGAAGCAGCTAAAACTTTAAAAAGCTTTGGGGCTTTGAGTGTTAGTAGTTTTGCTACTCATGGTCTTTTTAATGGTAAAGCTTTTGATAATATTAAAAAATCTGAATTAGATAATATTATTGTTACTAATACTACTCCTAAAAAAAGCGGAGAAGAATAAATTGAAAGAATTACAAGATTATCTGTTGGTATGATAATTTTTTATATGTTATTTTTATATTTTTTTAATAGCACCATTATTAGCTGAAACTATATATAGGGTTCAAAAAAAATAATCAGTAGCTGACTTATTTAGTAGTACAAAGGATAATTATTAAAAATAAACAATATGAAAAAATAAACAATTGCTTTAATTTTTTTTATTTAAATATTTATTTGTTTTATGATTAAGATAAAATATTAATCAATATTTTTTTTTTTTTTTCTTTAATAAAAAAAAATATTAACATTAAAAGAATATTATAAAAGATTAATAATTAAATTACAAATTTTTTAAATAAATTCTAATTTAAAATTAAAAATCAATTCTGAAAAAATTATTAGAATATGTTTGCAATAAGAAATTTTAATTATATTTAAACTATAATTAATATTTCTTAATCACCTAAGAAAATCATTATTAAAGTGTAAAAAATAATCATTATTATTACTTTCATTAGGATTTGTGATTATTTTTTTGTGTTTTTAGTATTTAAGTACTACTTTTAAATCAATAAGACCCCTTTTGTTGTTATTATTTAATAATTCATCACTAATTTTACGTGATCTATTAACCCCTCCTATAGACTTAATTAATAATTATTGATTTTCTTAATTATTTCGATATTATAAAATACAAAAATTATTTTTTTTCGATTCTATTATTTATTTAGTTTCTTATTAATTCAATTTTTTACTAAAAGTAAAAGTTTTATTACTTTAATATTAAAATTTTAATTATAATTGTTTTTTTAGGAAAACTTTAAATATATCATCTCCTTTTTAATAACCAAACAAAATATATAAGACTTATTATAATTCCTATATATATATATGTTATTTTTTGTTTAAAATAAAAAAAATTTTTTTTTTTACTTTAGATTTAGACTCATCTAAAGATAAATATTTATTAATTAAACGATCTATTTCTTTATTTTAGATATCATTTTATTTAACCTTGATTTATTTTAATTATTCACGAATATTTTTATTTGCTGAAATCAAATTCATTTTACTTATAGGAATTTTTTTTAAATTAAAAACTATTTCATTACTTGACTTCTAAGCACTTTCTGTATCTTCCCAAACCAAATTAGGAATCGAAGTTTTTGAACTCTATATAAGTAATGGATTTTTTATTTTAACAGTTTATTAAGCTAATTTTGATACCTTTTTTTAAATTTTTTATTTTTTTTTTTAAATTTAGATGTATAAACTCACTTTATTTTTTATTGTATTAATATTATATTAATATTATGTATTTAAATAATTTTTATCAAAATTATTTTCTTCTAATTTACTTGAAGAGATATTTTGAAGTTGTTATTTTTATAACATAAAAGTTAATTCATCGTAATTAATTTCTGATTAGGCATACTCAATTAAATAGGAAACTGATTACTAGTCAATAATTGAAGGAAATATTTCAGATTAATTCACATCTTCATTTATGTTTAGAAGAGCTTTAGTTATCCATACCATTGAAGTATTTTATAATCCTTTATTTTTTTTTAATTCTTATAAATAATGCTGTTTAAGCATATCTCTTGTAATGTTTTTTTTTTCTTTTAAAAGTTTAATTTATTTATCGTCTAGCTTTATATTTTCATTATTAAAATTTATTTAATTTATTAAATTATTTTTATCGTTTTTAAATTAATTCTATTATTTATTTAAATATATTTATATATTTTTTATTTTTAAAAAAATACTTAGATATATTGTCTTTCTTATTCCATTTTTTGTAAAATTTTTTTTTTATTTTAAAATAAAGTCATAGAAAATCTTAAATCAGTTTATGTTTCAATTTTTTCCATTTCTTCAATTTACTACTAATATTTATTTAATTATTCATTTAAATCTTTTAATTTATTTCCCAAATCTGCATTAGCAAATCTAAATTCTCTTATTCGGTTATATTTAGTTTGAATTTCAGTTTTAAGTGATTTATAATTATCTAAAAGAACTTTTTCCATAATTGTAAAATTATTTTTTTCTTCTTTTTGATCTTTAAAAGATTCTAATATGTTATCCTTTTCATTATAATTATTAAAAATTCCTTTAGGATAATTAATTTGCATGTTAATTTATTATTAAAGATTTTCAAATTCTATTAAATTAGTTGTTTTTCGGAAATTTTCCATTAAATGCTTAAAACTAGTTAATGTAGTATTTTAAAAATGGCTTAATTCAGTATTAAAAATATCCTAAGCTTTTTATTTATTTATTTAAATTTAATTCATATTATTTTCTTTTTCAATTATTTTTCCATTTTATTATTATTTGTATATATTGTTATCTTATAATGTTTTTTATATTCTACTAAAAACCATTTAATTAACAAGTTTTTTGTTTAATTTTCTTTATAAAGATTCAAAACCTAGTTTTATTTTATCATCAGCTTTTTTTTCTTCTTTTATATCATTTATTTCTTCATCTTCTTTTATGCTTTTTTCCTCTTCTATTGCCATTTTACGATTTTCTTAATCGTTTGTTATTGCATTTATTGCTTCTACGTCTATTTAGGGATCTAATTAATCCAACTTTAATGATTCTTCGTGATCTTTTCGCATTTTTTTTAATTCTTCAGCATTTTCAGCTGTTTTTATTAATAGATCTTTCTTCCATTTTTCTAAATTTGTTGATATTTTTCGATTATCATTTAAATATGTTTTTGGTTCAGGAAAAAATTCGCCTTCAATATCTTTATAAGGATTATATTGATATGAGTTTTTATCGGATTTTTGTTATATTGGTTTTTAATATTATTTTTCGCATTAAAATTCTAATTTGGATGAAGTTTCAGAATTTTTATTGGTAACAATATTAATTTTTACCTTTTTTTTATTTATGATTTCATTTTTTTTTTTATATATATATATATATATTTGTTTATTATTATAAAGGGTGTTTAATTTTTTTTTATCAATTTAGGCTTTTTAAATTAAATATAATATATTTGGATGATTTATTTATTATTTAAAAGTCTTCAAGTTTTTAAAATTTGCATTAAAATTTAAAAAAAATTACATATACTGATAAATATTTTTATTTTATTAATTTTAAAAAATATAATTTATTTCAATAATATCACAAGTGTTTTTTATTATTTATTTAATTTACTAAACAAATAAAAAAAAAAAAACTTAATAATTTTTTTTTATTTTTTTAATAAAATTAAATATATATAAATCATATATTTAAGAAAATAAATATACTTAATTTTTATTTAAAATTTTTAGTTATTTGTATGTTTTTATAAAATATAAACATATATATATTGAAGATTACTTTAAATATTAAATATAATATAGTAATTTATAAAATCAAGAATTATATATTTAAGTTATTTACTTACATTTTTATTTGTAATATGTAAATTAGAAGGATGATAAAAATATTTTTTATCATTGTTTAACAAAAATATAAAAAAAGAAAATTTAATCATTTAAATGAAACGGTATATTTAATATACATTAATTTATTGTATTGTAAATTTAATTTATGTATTAATTATAAAGAATGAGTTTCTTGATAATTCACATTTTTATAAGCATTATTTTATTGAAAATAACCTTGTTGATATTATTTAATATTAAATTGAATTTCTTTTTAAATATTTAATCATTTAAATATATATTTATAACGTTTATAATATTTTTAATATAAACTAGATAAAAAACTGAAAATATTTATTCTTACTCATATTGTTTTTATTGCGTTTTAAAATAAAATTACAAAAAAATAAAAAAAAATATCAATATTATAAAAAAAAAAATTATATTTTTTAATAGAAATTTATAATTTCATTATTTTTATTGTGATTATTTTATTTATAATAAATAATCTATTACTTGATAATTATATAATATTTTTTCTTTTCATTTATTAATTCTTACTTTTAATTTTACGTATTTTTCTTTTAATTATTATATCCAATAATCCGGTATTTAAGGCTATATTTTTTATTATTATTTGTATTATTTATTAGACTATTCTAAGCGTTATATAAATTATTCTATTTCTTCATTTATATGATTTATTTTTTTATTTTTTTTGTTATTTTTTTATTCCATTTTATTTTTTTATTTATTCCTATTCTTTATTTTGAAGATTTTAACTTTATTATATATTTTAAGTTTATTAATTAACTTTTTATTTATTACTATTTTCATTATTTTCATTATTTTTATTATTATTTGAATTATTATCTATATACTTACAATTGTTATTAGTAGCATTACTGTTATTATTATTTTACATTATTTAATCTAAGGAAATAATTTGATTAAAACATTCAATATTTACAGTTTCTAAATTTCTATTAAATTAATCTTCCTATTGTTTAAAATCATCTTCATACTCAGTATCTTCATTATCCTAGATTTACTATTGTAATTTATCTACAAATATTTTCTATGTTTCTGTAATTTTTTAACTTTTATTTTATTTTATTTTTATTATTTTTAGCAAAATTATTTATATAAAAAAAACTTTACTCAGGGATAAATCCATTTTACATATCTTATTCAATAATTTATATTATTTAAGTTTACTAAGAAAAAGGCAAATTGCATTTTAACTTTTTTATCTATAATTTATTTATTTTATTTTTATAAAAAAAAATTAGCATAATTTTTAAAATGTATAACCTTTTAAAATAATTCTATATGAAAATTTTATTTATCAAATTCATTTATTTAATCAATGAATTATGGATAGTTTATCAAGCTTAAGTTGTATTCAGAAAAAATTCCTAAATTCCTAAATTACTTTAGATTTATTTTTTATAAATTTTGAAACTTTTAATTTAACTATTGATTATTTAAAATTTAATCGAATTATTTGACTTTATTTTATTTTTTCATTAAAAAATATGTATTAATTAATTTAAAATATAATATATAAAATAATAATTATATTTTAAAAATTATAAACAATTGCTTTTTTATAAAAATAAAAAATAATTTTTCATATTATTCCTATTAGTAAGTTTGCAAAATATTAAATAAAATAGAAAAAAACATAGAAAAATTAAAGTTTAAAAATTAAATAATTTTTTTTTTTTATAAAAAAAAAATATATATTATAAAAAATATTAGAGACATGAAATCCCTCAAAAAAAAAATTATTAAAAATTAAAATAAAAATATATATGAATAATCTTTTTTTTTTTTTTTAAATTAATTATATAAATCTTAAAAATTCTTTTGTTTATTTTTTTGTTAGTTTTTATTATAAAAATCAAAAATAATAAACAAAACAAAAACTTGTGAAATTAATTAAAAATGTAGGCAATTTAATTTTAAGGAATTTAAATATATATTTTAGGTAAAGTATATAAATTTAAGAAATTAACTGTTAAATAATTTCTTTGAATTATATACTTTACTAGGTGATGGCTATGATAATTTATATTAAATTCACTATTTGATTAAATTGCTCTATTTAATTTCGCACTTATTAAAAAGATTACAAATATTTATATATGTAATCAGGAACAATAGTGCTTGAAGATTTAAATTTTTGCTACTTAACTAAAACATTACTAGCTTATAGTTTTTCATATTTTCTGTTATTTTTATTTAAAAAATAAGATTAATCATAAAAAAACCATTATAGCCTTTTTTTTTCAATTTAGTTTTTAACGAAAAAATATTATGAAATCATAAAGTTTAATTTTAAAAAAATATTTTTGTTAAATCCATATTTTGTTTTTATAATAATAACTAATAAACAAATATAAAAAAATATCTTTTAATTATATATATTTTTTTTATTAAAATATAAAAAAATAATAATTAATAATTATAAATATTCATCTTATCTTAATTTTGCTTTTTTATAAGATAATTTGATTAATTTCATAAATCATACTTGATATTATTAAATACCGTAAACTATATTATAAAGTTATTAATTATATTATAATTAATAATTCCTTAATTTTATTATAAAAAAGTAATTTGTTTGATAATTTTTAATAATTACGAAAAAAAATAAAAAAAATATGAATAAATATAAATACTAAATTAAAATTAAAATTTTATGTTAAATAAATAAAAATTTTCTCTATAAAATTAATATTATTTATTATCTTTTATGTTAGATATATTTTATTTATTAAAATTATTAATTATCTGTTATAAATTTTGAAAAATATCTTAGTTTTATTTGTTTTGCATGAATTCTTAATTTTGTATTTTTCCTTTTATGTTATTAATTTTATTTTCTTTAATTTTATCTAATATTACTTTATTTTTATTTATTTATTTTTTAATTTAATTAAAAAAAAAATTAATTATATTATATTTTCTTTATTTTATTAAATTAATTTATTCATATTTGCTTTTGTGACCTTTAAATAATTTTAAGTATATTTAACGTAAATTTAAGCTTAGTTGTTATTTTACTTTTAGTTTTAGTTCAATAAATTTTCCTTCTTGCTTTGATTTACTTTTTCTTAAAATTGATTAAATATTTATTTCTAATTCATTTTTTTAAAATCTATATTTATTCGCTTTCAAATTATTTTTATATTTTTTTATAAATTATAAATATTTTATTTTCTTTATTATTATTATTATATATATATTATTTATTTGTTATTTATTGTTAATAATTTTAAGAATAATAATATAAAAATTTATTTTCTTAATGTCATTTTAATATTTATTAATTATAATTTATTTATTTTATCTAACATTTATATTATAGTCTTTCATTTACTAATTATATTATTTTTTAAAAAGATATTATTTATGATGTATTTGAAAATAAAAAAATATTTTATAAACTTAGAAAATTTTTTAATGAGTAATACTGTTATGAAATTTTAATTTTTTTATTATTTTTCTTACTTTTATTATTATGATTATTAATATTTTAATGTATTTATATATTCTATTTTTTGTTACTAAGTTTTAATTATTTTCTTCTTTTATTCTTATAGTGTTAATTTTTATACTTTTATATGCTTCGATTTTTTTAAAGTATTTAATCAGCTATTTTATCTAAATTTCTAAAATTTTAATTTTAATATATATATTAAATAATAATAAATAATTATTACTTAATCATATTTTATTTTTTAAAATTAATCAATTAGCAAAAAGAAAGACTATTATCAATTTTTTATTCTTTATTGGATTTTTAAAAAATTAAAATAAATATAAACAAGTAATACTTTTTTTCTCTTTGTTTTTGCTTTTTATTTATTTTATTGTTTTTTTTTTAATTTAATTATTTCATTTTGTTTTTTTGTTTTACAAAATGTTATTAATGTAATTAAACAATTTCATTATAACAATAATTAAATTAAATAATCCAATTTAAACAATTCACTCTCGTATTGTCCTTTTAAATAATAATTACTTTTAGTTTATTAAATATTAATATATTTATAAATATTTAAACAAATATAAATACTTTATTATTTTTTAAAATGAAAATAGCGACTAATAAAGGTTAATTTTTAGGCGACTTTTAAGTTTATATGAAATAAAGTTTGCTTAAAACTTGCTATTTATTTAATTCGACTTTTTATAAATACATTTTGCTTATATTTTTTGCAAAATTTTATTTCAAAAAATCAACATAAACAAGTAATATTTTATTCATTTTAATTATTTCATTATTATAATTATTAAGAGTTGTTTTATAATACAATATTCTATATATTTATTTTAATCTAAGTTTATTACAACTAAAAATAATTATTATTTTTTTATATAATAAAAAAATTATTATAATTTTTTAATTTAAAAATTAAAATTTATACATTATTATTTAGTTTATAAAATAAAAAAAAAATGATAAATTATTTTTATACAATATAAATAAATATTAAAATTATCTAAATACTTTTTATAAAATGCAATTACTTTATTGTATTTATTATCATATTTCTTTTATTTATAATATATATATATATATATATATATATATATATATATATATATATATATATATATTTTTAATTGAAATTTTTTTATAAATTATGATTTAATATTTGTTTATATATGACATATAGTTTATATATTGTTAAACTTAATTAACAAAAACTGATATAAATTTACATTCCAAAATGACCAAGGAATTAATATATCTTAGTTCTAAAATATATACGCAAACAATTTAATTAATATATTTATACAATAAATAATAGATTGGTTAAACTAATTTTATATAATTAATATATTTTTCATAATTTTTATTTTTTAATTATTTTTGTTTTTTCAAACATTATAAAATTCACTAATATAATTCGAAATTTCTTTAATATTTTATAATTCATCTTAATTTTATTCATCAATAATAGTAAATATCCAATTTTTTCCTTTAAAATTAACATTATTTTTATTACAAAAAAGTACGGATAAATACAAACAACTAATAGCTATACTTTTGGGTGAATAAAATATACAAATATTAATTAAGTAAGAATCATTTAGAAATTTTTTCGCATAAAAAAATACTCTTTCTTCAAATAAATATTTTAAAAAATTCTGAAATTAATTAAGATAAAAAATAGGAACTTAAAAATCTAAATTAAACCCAATACATTCTAATATTTGAGTTTCTGTTTATAAAATTTACTCTTTAAAAAGGTTAAAATCTAATTGTTTGTCATTCTTTTCTTCATTTTAATCAATAAAATTATAGATTTCATCTATATCTATTTAAAAATCGTTTAATTTACAGGCTAAAAAAGCACAACTAATCGAAACAATTAAATTTTCTTAAGTAAAATATTAATAAAAAATATGTAAAAAGTAAAAAGATTATCCTAATACATTTTCTGGAACACAAAAATTTTTCACAAAATTAAACAAAAACTAAAATGTTTAAAAATTACAAAAACAAATATTTTTATTAATTAATAATTTCATTAAAAAAAATAAAATCAAATAGTAATATTTAATAAAAAAAATAAATGATTTATTTTACTATTTACATATTATTTAATAAAAAAAGTGATTTTTTATATTAAAGAAAATATTATTTTTATATATATAAAAGATAGAGGAAAAATATAAAATAAAAAATTCAAAAAAAATTTTATAAATATAAATTTTCAGAGACTTTTTTTCCTGTAGAAATACAATCAATAATCCAATGAGATGAAACAATATAAATTTATTTCCATTTTATTTAAAATTCCTAATGTTATAAATTATTTTTTTCTTTAATTAAAATTATATTTTTTAGCCTCTTTTTAATCACAAATTAAATGAGTAGTTTTTTCTGAAAACTCATATTGACTTCCCATAATTTTAATGCTTTCTTTTAAAGCTAATTTCTCATTAGGATTAAATCCTGAGCAAAAAATACATAAAGGAACCATATCTTATAATGGAGTTTGAAAAGTAAAAGGATAAAGATGAATTAGTTATAGGTTATGGATATCTTGAACAACTTTTTTCTTTTCTATGCAAAAATCAATCCATCTATAGGAAAAATACATTACATTTTTTTTCTCTTTGTTTATGTTTTTTTCGTTTGTGGGACAGTCGTCTAATATATGGAAAATTAAATAAATTTTATCATCTATTTTTTAAATTATATCTCCTTAATTTTCGAATATTTTTGTTTTGTATTAATTTAGTTTTCTTTTATAGTGCCTAGGATCTAAATAAAAAGTGTATCCTTTGAACAAATTGCTTTTTATTTATACAAGCTTTTTTTATTGTTTAAATGAAAGTTTTTTTTTCGCATTTTCTTTTTCGTTATTGTTTTCTTCTATTATTGATTATTATGTTTGCTTTTTTATTAACATCAAATTTTCGACAAAACTATTATTATTTAAACTATTATTAATATTATTATTTATTAACAAATTATTAGTGTTATTAATATTGCTATTGTTATTTAAGTATTTTTGATTAAAAATTCCTAATTCTTGGGCTTTATAGTCATTTTCATTCAATTTTTTTTAAATTTCAAAACACTCTTGGAGCCATTCAGGATGTAAAATAAATATTTAGTCTCCAAATTGGTGGAAAATTTATAAATCTTAATTTTTATAATAAGGTGTTATTATATGAGTAGTGCATGGAAGTATACAGTTTGTTTGATAACCGCCTCCTGCATTTATTAGGAAATTTATTTCTCTTTATTTTTACTAAGGTATATATTCTAAATATACAAATACGTTTATATTGCTTAAATATTAATATTTAGGGTCATCAACTTCTATAAATTCCATTTTTTTCGTTATCGTTTGTTCGTCATCGATTTTTATTTGTGTTAAATCAATCTATTTGGTTTATTTATTTTTCAAATATAAAATATAAATAAATTACCTTATTAACTACATAATGTTTAGGGTAAATGAATTGTTTTCTGTAAAAACATTCCAAAAGCCACTTCTCATCAACTGCGGGCTATTTAATTATATTTAAGTATTGTTAATAATTGTTCTCGCTATTTAATATTATGAAGTCTACTTTATTATATAAAGAAGATCCTGAACAGACATCAGTTATATCACTTATTGTATCTCCTCCATTTTCACGAATAAAATTAGATATAAAATTATAATCAGGGCTTGTAAATCCTAAAATATTAAACTTACAGTCTTAAAATATAAGAAGTTTATAACTCTCGGTATCTTATATCAAAAATTGTTTTTATTCTATACTATCTAAAAGCCATTAAACATTAACTATCGGGATACCTTTATCTTAGCAAAACTTTTTGTTTTAATTTTTTTATTTTTATTTTAAAAATATTAAACCTTAGTTTTTAAGGAAAAAGATTTTTATGCAATTAAAATTTGGGTTTATTATGAAGGATTTTCTTCGTATATTCCATCTAAATCTTATATTGATTTTTTATTATATTCTTTTGTTTCCTTCGAGAAACCAGTCATACATATGTATATTGGATTTTATTTTATATCATTCAAACTGTTTGAACTTCTTGAACTGCTTGAACTGCTTGAACTACTTGAACTACTTGAACTACTTGAACTGCTTGAACTGCTTGAACTGCTTGAATTGCTTAAATTGCTTAAATTGCTTGAATTGCTTGAATTGTTAGTATTTAATGCATTTTCTTAAATATTTTTTGGCGGCATTTTTCTTTTAATATTTATATATGTATATGTTATGATTATGTTATATATATATTTATTTTGTATATTTATTAAATACAAATATATCTTATTTAAAAAAAATAGTATAATTTATTAATATAAAAAATTTAATTTATTTATAAAATATATATATATATATATATAATTTATTTATATCTTATATTTAGAAATATATCTTTATATATAATAAAAATCATTAATTGATTATTTCTTTTTGACTATTAATAAATTGTCTAAAATCAAGTTCTTTTCTTAATTTTGAACTTACATTTTAATTATTTTTAAGAACTTCAATCTATCCAATTTACATACTTGTGAGATTTTCAATATTAGAAATTTCAATTTACTATTAAAATGTATTTTTTAATAAATTTTCATTTTATTTTCTCTAAAGAAGCTCTTTATCATACATTTAAACTTCTTCATTAGCCATAGAATTATAAAATTACAAGAATTATTAAGAATAATCCGATATTTATTAAGCTTACTATATTTTTTAGCCTAAAATATTTTCCTAAACATTTTATTTGACTTTAATTTACAAAGAAATATCTTTAAGTACATTTTATTTTATTAATTTTTCACTTTGAAGCATATTTTATTATTTTTTTTATTCTCTTTCTTCTACTTTGAGAAAATTTTGTCTCTAGGAATTTATATATTGGAATTTTAATTACTCATTTTAGATTTTTTATTAATTTTCATAAAAGTTTTTGCCTATTTATTCTATTTTTTATACTTCTCCTTTATCAAAATCTTCAAACAATTAATAAAATCCTTTTTAAAGTGGAATTCTTTTCTAGAATTTCACCCAAACTTCGTTTTTGTTCCATAAAGAAAATATTTTTATCAAAATCTCCTTGATATTTACAATGTTATCTCTACTTAGGAATATTATAAGCTCTTCCTTTCCTTTAATTCTAAGTAAAGGTTCCCTAAAGTAAATTAAATAAGCCACTGGTATGTATAAAAATATTTCTGGTGAATCCCAAAAAGCTACAAGATGATCTAAAAGGCAAAGCCAGTCATTTTTAGGCAAATTTTATGTAAAAAAAGAACTCAAAAAGGGCCAAATATAATCCATTTGGACAAATTTACAATTTTTATTTAAATGAAAGTGTAATTCATGGTCTTTTAATTCGAAAATTTCGTCTATATTAACAAGAAGATCTAATGGTGGATGAGGAAAATTCAAAAAGAAATTTTAAAGGAATTATAAAGAAAAAGAATATAATATTTCGAAAGCCAAAATTTCCTCTTCGCCAAATACTTTGATAAATGGAAATGCAATTTTGATAAAATCGTCACTTTAACCAAATATTGGACTTTAAAAAGCCAAACAAGACATTATTGTTTGCACTTTTTTATATAATTAATTATCTTATAAAGGAAACTTAGTATATAAATTTATAAAACTAGAATGTATTCCTTTTTTTAATAAATTTGAGAAAGAATCTATATTTATAGGAAGTTAGAAGATATATTTGTAAACAAAAGCACGATGTTTATCGGGAAAAAAATAGTGTTTTTTTAAAAATTAACGCAGCTTTGGGACCGAGATATTGTCTGGAAGTGTTTCTATATTAATTAATGCGGATTTAAATACTTTCTCAAGTTTGTGAGATTATTAGTTTTGGGATTATGCTGTTGCTTTTTGTTCGATCTTTATAATGTCGTCAGGATTAGAAACAATGTTAGTTTCGAATTTTTGTATTATAGGATAAATTTAGTTAGAAGAAGAATGTATTGTGGGCATCTAGAAAAGATTTTTAGGTATGTATTTGGTGTTTTGTTCTTGATATATGCTTTATAATTATATTATATTTAAAAATTTGTATTTTTAAATATGTTTTTTTTTTATTACTTTTAAATTAATTAATTAATATCATGTTTAAAGATTTCATTTTAATTAGATAATAAATAAATGGTGTTTTAACAAATATCAAATGATTATATATTTCTTTACTTTCCTAAACGAAATTCGCCTTCGATTTTTCCAAAGAAATTCATTATATATAAAACTCCATCTTTTCCTTATAAAAGAACTATATCTTCAAATAAAACTGCTTTTTTTATTTGTAAATTAATTTAAAATTATCTCATGCTAATTTCGTTTAAATTAAAATCCAAATAATATAAATTGTTGTTATTTAGTAGTATCATTCGTTCATTATTTACTGCATATTTTATGTTTCGTAAATTTTCTTAGACCTGAATTTTAGATTCTACTTCATAAGTATTTAAATTCCATTTGTATATATTACCATCTTCGAATATAGTAATTAAATAACGACCATTGGGTGTTATTTTAATTCCTAGAAATTCATTAGAATTAGAAAATAATGTTCTTTTTTTATTTTTATTATTAAATTTAGTTTTTTTTTTCTTTACTTTATCTTTGAATATTAATCTGTTTCAATTAAAATACATTAATCTTTTGTAGAACCTATAATTAATCTATTATAAGGGTTATATTCAAGTTCTTTTTATAAAGTTTATTTTTAAAATATATATATTTTTTAATTTACATATTAAAGGATTAGTTAAATAATTAAAAGTCTTTACATTTTTACCATCTATTATATAAATTAATATTTTTGATAGTTTTTTTTTTACTTGATGATACATTCAAATTTATTTGACCATTTTATTAACCTACTAAAATGTGACCATTTTCTTTTATATTTTTTAATTAATTTTATATATATATTATTTATGATTACTTTCAAAATTGACATGAGAAGCAGGTGAATTAGATTTAATTATATTAAATCTTTTTTTGTTTTGAATATATATTAATATTTTATATGATCCATCGATCAAACCAATTTACTAATCTTATAAAAAATTTGTATCTTTTTTTTTTTTTTTAATTTTTTTATTTTACTATTTTAATCCAAAACTATATTTTTTAAATTTGTAAATGCTTTCGCCATTTTTTAGACATCAATAAAATCTTTTAATGAGTCATCTTTTTTTTTTAATTTATTATTTTTAGTTAAATAATTATTATATTTTACTAAAAGCATTGCTTGGATTTAATGATGTTTTCATTTAATTGAAGTAATTCGTATCCATTAATAAAAATAAGTATAAAATATTATTTTTTTAAATATTTTTTTTAAATAAATATTATATATTTAAACTAAAAAAAAAGTATTTTTTTTTTAAACAAAAAAATTAATTTATTTTATTATATATTAAAATCACAAAATAAAAAATAAAATTATTTTAAAAGAAACAATTATTAAAAAAAATAAAATAATACAAATATAAAATATATAAATTATGAGTAATTTCTATTATCAAGAAATGAAATTAAATCAAAATTATATTTCTTAAGTTGGATGTTTTGGAAAATTAAATAATCATATAATAAAAGAAATAATACTACATTTTCTTAGTCCAGAAGAAATACTTAAATTAAAATAAACATGCAAATAATTTTATAATTAAATTCTCTAGGATATAAAAGTACTATCTTTTGAATCTGAAGAATATTATTTTGAAAATAAAAATAATTAAACACATCTATATATGTAAATATAATTACCCAGTTTTCAAAAATGTTTTGGTATAAATATAACATGCTTTTCAAAAGATTAAGGCTGGGCTTCAGTAGATGGCAGTAGTTCTTGGGTTGAAGCTATTATTAAGGATAGTGATTAAAAACAATATACAGAAACTTAAATTATTTGTTGGAATTATAAAGTAAACGAAAGCAAACAATATAATTATTCTATAAAAAATGCTTATGAAATAAAATCTAATTCTTATTTAGAATTATGGGCAAGAAGTATGTATCCTGGATGGAGGATATATGTATATGGTGCTAAAATTAAAGTTTTAATTCATTAAATATAGTAATATTGAATAAAATAAAGAAATACTAAATAAAAAAAATATTTATGTATGAAAATAAATAAAATAAAATAAATATCAATTAAATTTAAACTATAATTTTATAAAAAAAAATGAAAGAATAAATAATTAAAAGATACATAATAAATAAATAAATTTATGAAGGAAAATTTTATATTATAATCACATTAATATTATAAAAATATTTTATAAAATTTTTATTTTAAATTTACAATTTTAACTATTTTTTATTTTTAATTCAAAAGTATATAAATAATTTCTTTTTTAATTATTTCATTTTAATGATAAAATTATTAAAATTTACTATTATCATTACTTTAATATTTTTTACATTTCCTTTAGAATTTTTTTACACGTTTTTTAATCAGATACTTTTAAAAATTTTATTATGATTATACATTTAAAAATTATATTATGATGATAATATGTTAACAGAATTTCTTTTTTATTTATAAAAATTCTGTTTTTTTTTTAATTTATTTAATATTTTAGATTCAGAATAGTTATTTCAATTAATTTTAAATTTTAAATTTTAATAACATTTATTTATATTTTTTTTGGAACTCTCTTTCTTCATTTATAGGTATTTATATATTTTAACATGATTATTTAACTACTTTTTCTCTTGATAGTCATTAGATGATTTGTACTTACCATATTATTTACAATTAGTATATTATTTTCATTTTTTTCTTCTTTTCATCTGAATTTGCATTAATAGTTAATAATGCTAGTATATTAAAATTAGATAAGTTTGTATTTTTTTTTAATAATAATCTTTTATATTCAATCCTATTTTAATTATGTATTTAGATATTAATAATTTAAACTATAATAGAACAAAATAATATTAGTATAATATATAGAGAAAATATTATTTACAACATAATATTTTTAAATAAAAGTTTATTATATATTATTAAAAATAAAAATGAATATAAGACTTAATTATTAAAAAATTATATTAAAATTAAATTTTTAATTAATTTATATTTAATTTTATTTTATAAAAAAGATTTGTATAATAAATATATAATCAAAAAATATTATTTTTAAAATATAAGGTTTAATATATTAAAAAAAATTGATTTAAAAAAATTATATTAAATATAATTTAATTCATAATTTCATATTAATATTAAGATTATAAAACTTCATAAATTTAATAAAAATAATTATAAAATAAAAATAAATTTATATTTAATAATTATTTAATATATTTATATGTAAAAAAATAAATAAATATATTGATATTTTTATATATTAATTAATAATTATTAATAATTACTTATAAATATATATATATTTTTTTTTTATAATATCATAAATAATAATATTTTACTATAAAAATTTCAAAATCAAAAAATCTTATAATATTGTTTTTTTTAAATGTATTTAGCATATTTCTTATATTTTTAAATCATATATATTATATAAATATCTAAAAAAATATATTTATTTTTTGAAAAAATAGAAAGTTAAATGTGTAAAATTAAGAACTTTTTTTATTATATAATTAACAAAATTATTTCTAAATATTATGCTATTTTTAATTTATTATTATAATAATAAAATTTATGAAAAATATTCTAACATTTATTTTTTAATCAAAATTAAAATAAATATTAAGCATTGAAATAATAAAATTTATTTAATTATAATAAATATATATAAATAATTATTTATTTTTATATTAATTTTACTTATATTTTTTTTTAAATAATCTTTGATTTTTTAAACAATGTAACATATAAAAAATTTATTATTGAGAAACTTTCTAATTATATTATAAGACTTTAAATGTATTGTTTTAATTTTTATCTTTTTAAAAAAAATATCTATTTTTTTCGGTTTTCAATTTAAAATACAATAGATATTAAAGAATTAATTTTGATTTATAAAGATTATGATAAAAATTAAAATTTAAAATGTTGTATTTTCTAATTATTCGTATTATAAGTAAAATAAGCAAATAATAAATTTACAATATACTTTTTTAAAATTACATATTTTTAAAATATATGATTGTGTGATTTATTGCCAATTCAGGAGATAGATTTAGTATTTTCATTATATTTTTAATGCAGTTTTATTTAAACTTAAAGGTTATAATTAAAAATGACAATTTTATAGATTAAATTTAAATAAAAATAGATGAGGAAATTCAAATTGAGAATATATATCATTAGGCTATTAAAAAAAGTATGATCTGTAAAGCATAGTAAACCATATTCAACATTTAGATGTATAAAAAGCATATATTATTTATCTATATATTAATATTATATTTTTTATTTTTATATTAAGAATTTACATTTGTAGAAGATCAATTGGGGCTGCAATAATCCTTCTTTTTATGGAGCAAGATTAAGATATAGCAGCTATTTATTTGGATTTAGCTTTTCGAATATTAAAATCATTAATATGGAAGTATATTATGTAAATAGTTTTGGCTCATACTATTGAAAAAGCTTAAATAAATATTGAGTTATATTTCAAATTGAATAAAAAAAAATATAAAAAAATATTCAGTAATAAATGATAAAAATATTGATATTTCACATACATATGAAATTTTTAAATATTTTATTTAACATAAAATAAATTTATATTTATAATTAAAAGGGAACAGCTTGTAAGAAATAAATATTATAATATCAAAGGGGATTATAATGATATTAAAATGGATGCTTTATACTAAGAAGTTATGAATTTTTTCGAAAGAATGTCTAAAAAAAGATTATAAGTAAAATATTTTTATTAAATTAGTTTTATTAACTTTTTGTTATTTTATTTTTTTATTTCATAGAAAATAGTAGTAAAAAAATAATAATTAAAAAAGAATTTAAATTATTAAAAAAAAGACAAAAATGTTTAATATACATGATTTTTTTAATAGTATATATATAATTATTTCTAATCTTATAATTATATATTTTTTTATTAAATTTAAAGGTAATAATAATACATCATAAGATTAAGAACTATATTTAAAAGATATTTAAGAAAGAAAAAATATAAAGTGAAACTATTTATTATTGAAACTTTGTTGAATATTTAAACATTAATCAAAATATGAAAGAAATATTGAATTTTCTTTATTATTTAACTAAAATAAGTATATGACAATTCTATTTAAAACGATACTATAAATGCCAATACAGATATAAAACAAGTAAGAAAATAAGCAAAATGTAAATTTTAAGATATAGAACTATTCTTAATGAATAAAGAAGAAATCTCCTGTTAATTAAGATTTATATAATCTTAATAAAAAATATGATTTTAAACTTTTAAGATTATAAAAAAATAATTTTGATTGATTTCGTTTATCATAAAATAATTCTTATAGTTATTTACTTTATAAATTCTTTGCTAAAATTTCATTTTTGATTAAATTAAAAATTAAGTTTAATAAAATTAAAAAATATATTATTTATATATTATAAAAAACAAATCATTTATATGTTTATTTTAAGTTTATTTTTAATTAATTTATAAATTTAATTTTATTGACTTTATTTATTATTTATAGAATAAATATTTATTTTAATTTTTAAATTCTAAATTTATTTGAAAAAAATATATAATATTTGAAATAACTTAATCTAAATTCTAAAATTTGTAAATTTCCTAATTAAATAAAAATATATAAATTAAAAATAATTTTTTAACATATTATATAATATTAATTTTTACATTTATCAATTGTTGAATTAGAATATATCTTATTCTCTTAATTATTTATAATTTATTTATTTTAATTCAATTAAAATTAACAAGAAGATTATTTTAGTCCTTTACTCATAACTGTATTATAGTAGGAAAAATGTTTTAATTTGATATGTTAGCTTAAAGAACCTTCTGATCCATAATATTTTTGGCAAGGAGAACATGGACATTAATAATGTCTTTCAATTTAAAGAGCTTTTCTTCTAAATCTTCTTTTTTTTATTTCTAGATTAGATAATTATTTATATTGTTTCTCTAATTGAGAGATTTTAATTGTAAGATTGTTTTTCTCCTGTTGCAACAATTTTACCTTAATTTTTAGTAAAATAAAAAAATTATAAATAATTTAATAAATAATTACTTAGTTTAAAAGAATCATATTTTACATATAATAGTCAGATGATTCCGAAAAAAAAAATTATTCCTAATCTTCTTAATTTTTTTAATAAAAATAACTATTTAAACTAACTTTTTTTTATATACTTTTATTTTCATTAGTTGGAGGAATTCTTAAATCAGTAGAATGTAAAGAGTTATTAAATTTGTTTTATTATGTTTGAAATGATAAAATTTAGTTTTTTTAAATTTATTATTCATTATTAGATTATAAATTTTATATTAATTGATGTTACTTTTCATTAAATTAATTATTTTATGCAGAGTTATATCTCTTCATATTTATTGGAATAATGAGATTTTACTATTATTAATTATTATAATTATATTTTTAAATTATATATTATAATATTCTCGCTTTTATTGAATACAAATTAAATTATAAAATTTTAATTTTTTTATTTTCTAAAATAAAAATTTTTAATATTAATTATTAAATTTTTTATACATATTTTTTTTTGATATTATTATAATAATTTTTATACACAGTAGCTTTAAATATACTATTTTACTTTTTTAATATAATAAATTACATTATTTTGCTAAATTATATATTTTTTAATTTGAAATTTTTAGTCATAATCCACAAAATTTAATTCTATTTTATATTTTCTATATTATTTTTATTTTGCTTTGCTTTATGTATATATATATATATATTTTAATAATTTTTTAAGGCTAGAATTTTATTTTTTTTAAATTAATAATTATTTAAAAAAAAATAAAAAAATAATCATATCTTTATATATATTATTAAAAAAATATAATTTTTTAAACTTTTTCTTATATGAAATTTTTAAATATATTTTTATTTATAATAAGATGATAAAGCTATATTTTTTTTTAAAAAAAAAATGAATTATATTAATTATTAATTATTTTAATTGTATTTATAAAAATACAAAAATTATATGAAAATTACTAAATTAAATAAAATACATATTTATTTTTAATTGATTAATTACATTTTAATATTATACAATTATTTTATAATTTTCATATAATTCTAAAAATAACATTAAATTTATTATTAATAAATAAAATAATAGTAAAAGTATAATTATTACTAATAGTATAATTAAAATGATAAAAAAAATTATGAATATATATATTTGCATATTAAATTTTTTATTATTTAAAAAATATAATATATAGACTTTATAATAGATTACTTTTATTAAAATAAAATATTAACAAAAAAATTCTTAATTTTATATTATATATAATATTTTTTATTTTTAATGATATTAAAAATAATTTAAAAATATTTAATTTATATTAAATATAAAAACAATCACAATTTCGATAGTATACTATATATTTGTTTTATTTTATACGAAAATTATATAAAACAACTATGTAATATATAATTTAAAATAAAATTAGAAACTTTATATAACAATTTTCATCAAATACAACAAGCTTAAATAAATATAAATAAGCATTTCATGTAAAATTTTTAAAATAATTATAGAAAAAAATTCAAATTAATTTTATGTGAAATAATTAATGGATTTTTTTTGTTAAAATTAGCAAAATGATAACAATTAGCAGTACTCTAAAATCTATTAAAATTAATTTAATTTATATTTGCTAAAAATTAACTTCTTTAAATCTAATCAGTAACTTTTGTTTTTGTTACGAATACTTTTTATTATAAATATTAGATTTTTTTAATCGTTTTTATGAAAAAAAATGAACAAGAATCTTTAGTTAAATTTGAAAATAATATTTTATCAAAAATATACATTATGAATATATTAATTATATTTTTATTTTTAAAAAGGCTTATAATGTTCGTTAATTTAACATATTAACTTAACATATTTAAATAAATAATATTTCCTTATAAATATAGAATGATCAATTATAAAAATAAATAACTCTTATTATTTTTTTAGTAATTTTTAAATTAACTCAAATATATATAAATAATAACTAAGTTATTTAATTAAATATCAGTTATTTTTAATTTTTTTTTTTTAATAGTCTTCAATTTTTTTTTAAATAAATATTAAAATTATAAATTTAAAACATAAAAAAAAAAAAATATTTAGATTCGAATATTTATATTTTATAATTATGGAAAAAAATAAATATTTAATTAATTAAAATAATTTAGTTTATTTTTAGAAAATATATATATATATATATATATATATATATATATTATATATTTATTTTTTTATTAAAAAAAAACAGAATTTGATTTTAACTTAATTAAATTAATTATAATTTAAGAAACTATATATTTTTTTTAATAAAAATAAAATTGATTTTAACTTAATAATACAATATATTCTGATTTTAACTTAAATGTATTATGATTTTAACTTAAATATTAATTTCATAAAAAATTATAAATTAAAAATTAAATAAAAATATCTTAAAATTGAAACAATTGAATGAGAAACAAGTTTTTTTTAATTTTTATTAAAACTTATGTGATCCGAACATAAAATAATAAAGAAGTATTAAAATCTTATTTATTAGAATTTTAATCCAAATAATTTAAGTATTTTTTTAGAAATTAAAATTTTAGATTTTAAAATTATAGAAAATATAAATAATTTTATTTATACTTAATAAATGCGTTAAAAATATTAAAATTATATGATTATTTTTCAACTTTAAGTTAAATTAAAAAGAGCATTTAAAAGCACAATTGAATCTTAAAAAATAAAAAATAAATAAATAATTAAAAAATAAAAATATAAAAAAAATTAAGATGAGCAAATAATTATTATTAGGAGTTTTATTATTAGGTTTAGTATCTTTTTGTCTTGCTTAAGAAGCATCAGAATAATAAAAAATGACTTAATGTCATGCCTCTTGCCATTGTGATTAAACTGAAACTGAATGTGCTTAATGCAACATTTGCTCAAGATGTAGATAAGAAGAAGGAACTTAAATTGTTGCTGGTTCATACTGCTAATGTTTAACCCCTGAATGGAGATAAGTTTAAGGATCATGGGAATGTGAAAAAGTTAATGTTTCTGTTGATGTTCCATAATGTGAATGGTAACTTTTCAACTAAATTTACAATATGGTCGTACACTCCAAATGTAGTCTTGAAAAAAATTAAAATGGAAGCAATTTCATCTAAGATGTACTCTCTTATGATTGGAGAAGACTTTCAGTTGAAGTTTCTGAATAATGCTAATAATAATTAGTCACTAGAGTATTACATGCTTAAGATTGCACTAATTACTAACCCTTGAACTTATAATATGTTTATTAAGTTGACGGAACTCCCGCCACCGTTATTGTAATTCCTTTAATTGATGTTTATTAACTCACATCAAACACCTAATTAACTGAAGACGGAAGAACAATCTACTAAGTAATTTGTTTAGCTATTGAATTAGGACATTTAAGAAGAGTTATTAGAGAACATAGATTCTAAATCAGAGTATATACTAACAGAGATTAAGTCGAAGTTTTCCACTTAACAGTTACCAAATAAATTACTGAAGGTTGTGACAAAGGACAAGAATGTATTATTGTTGCCAACTTAGATACTAAGGGAGATATTTGTTTAACATCTGATTGTAGTAATTATCATCCTGCCGGATACGTACCCACTTACACTGTTGGTGATCATTTATATGTAAGAATATAATTCTTAGATAACACTTATACTAAATACTTACATGTTGAAAGTGTTAAATTTGTAGATGATGCTGGTATTTATGTCTATTAAAGAAATGTTTAATGGTGGACTCTTAGATAAGCTTTAGGATCTGTTGATGTTGATGTTTTATTATTCTAACCTCACGTCAATGCTCTTGTTGAAGTCGCTTTAAAAATTGCTCTTAATGCTGATGTATTAAGAGTTTTAGAAGAAAGATAAGAAACTGTTGCATAAAACTTCAAGGTTGAAGTCAAGGCTCGTGGTAAAAACTAAGAAAGTGAAAATAACAACTCTTTCTCTACCTAATTAGCTTGTGGATTTGTTTTAGCTGTTTTCGCTTTATTATTCTGAAAAAAATAAATTTACATTAAAAAATATAATTATCAAATTTATATTTTATTTCATTTATATTATTCGATTAATTATAATTTTTTATTTACAAAAATCTTATTATTTTATTTAAATTTATAAATATTTTTATTTTAAACTATTTAGATATAATAAAAAACTTAGTATAGATTATTAAAACAGCTTTGAAAGTTGTAATTTTTAAGATTAAAAAATCAAATTAATTATGTAAGATAAATTTAAACTAATCTAAACTTATTTAAAAAAATATTTAAGATAAATATGAAAAAATATCAATAATTATAGTTTATTGAAAAAAAATTTTTAATTTTAAATTATTTTTATATCATTTTTTATTATTTTTCATGTTTGTTTATAATTTTTAACTTATTAATATTGTATTGTTTAAAAAAATTATTAGATTTTTATAATTAATTTAAATTATTTATTATTATAATCTTTTAAAAAATTAAAATACATATTTAAAAAAAATTATGTTTTAATTTCAAGTATAATCTAAAAAAATATTTTTTTTGAAAATAATTATTTTAAACAATTTTGCATAAATAAGAATTGCTATTTTTTAATTTCTTTTTCTTTTATAAATTGATTTTCTATAATCTATTGATACAATGATTACGAATTTTGTTGTCTTTTTTTTTTGCTTATTAAAATATTATTTATTAAATATTTATTTTTTACTATTTTTAAAAAATCAAGAAACAAATAAAATGGTTTAAAATTTAAAAGTAAATTTTAATTTTAAAATACAAATTAATTATTCAGTAATATTTATTATAATTATTTCTTTATTTCATAAAAAAATTATATTTAAAAATATTATTTTTTTATAAATTTAAAATATTACTATATGTAAAAGGATTTATTATTTGAAATAAAATATTTTATTTAAATTTTTTTAATATTTATAAAAATTAAAGTTTTAAAAGAAATTCTAATTATATTAAATTTTTACTAATAAGAACTTATTAGAATATAAAACTATAAAAGAAGCAAAAATTAATATTAAAAAAATAATAAGTAAATTATTAAATAATATTTTTTATAAATTTTATTATATATTAATTTTATTTATATATATTTATATATTTATTTAACTATATATATTATAATAATATCCTTTTTCTTTTTTCTTTTTCTATTTTCTCCTCTCTTTACTTTATATAATTGCTTTTTTATTTATAAAAAAATTAAAAATTAAATAATGTTATCAAAAAAATACTTTTCAAATTTAGAAAAATTTCTAATAAAAAAAAATAAATAAAAAAAATGTAAGAATAAAAAAAAAATACATAAACTTTATCATCACTAGTTCCTTATTATCCATTATTATCTTTTTTCTTTTCTTTAGCAACGATATTCCAATCAAAAACATTGTCTCTTTCAAAACCTTCTTTAGCAAATCTATCTTTAAACAATTATTAACAATAATTATAATCAGGTTTTTCATCAAATCTAAGGTTTCTTGTATAAACTAAAAATTAAGCAAACTCATCAGGAAATCCTTTGCATAAAACTTCAATTGGGGTTGAAAGTTTTTTTTCCATAATTCTTTCATATTTATCTTTTTTATTATTTGCTTTTAAGTTTTACCATGGTAAAATTCCTCTTTTTTAATTGAAAAAATTATATAAAAATTAATATTTTATATATATATATATTATTATAAAATAATTAAAATTAATAAATAAATTAAATTAAAATTATATAAAATAAACATATACAATATTTTATTTAACATATTTTTTATGTTTTTTCTTTCCTTAAATTTAATTGTATATTTATAATTTATATATAAGTTAAAAAATAATATATATTACCTTAAGAAATACATCAACACATAACCAATAGCTTCTAAATCATCTCTTCTTCCTTATTCGATTCCTAAATGTGTATTAATACTTGCATATCTTGCAGTTCCGGTTAAATTTTTGTTATCTCTATAAGGAATATGCGTTCCATCTTTCTACTAATATTTTTTTGCCAATCCAAAATCAATCATAAATATTTTGTTAGCTCTTTTACCTTATCCAATAGCAAAATTATCAGGTTTAATATCTCTATGAAGGAAAAAACGAGAATGGACGAATTCTACTCTTTAAAGCGTTTATTCTGCAATCATTAAAACTGTTTTTAAACCAAATTTTCTATTGCAAAAATTAAACAAATCTTCTAAAGAAGGCCCTAGCAAATCCATTACCATTATATTATATTCTCCTTCTGTTGAACAATAATAAACCTATTTTTTTATTTAATTTTATTATTAAATTTATATTTTTAAAATAAAAAAAATAATTCATTTTTTTAAAAAAATAAAAGTATTATTAATGTTATTTTTTTTTATGTTTAATTTAAAAATATTTATTTTATATAAATTTGTTACTTGAGGAATTCCTTTATCCATAATACCATCTTCTTGTAATAAATATTAATAAACCTTTACTTCGTAAAATAATTAGGGATGTTTCGTATTTACAGGCTCTAACTTTATTGCAACTTCAACATTATTTTTTAAATTTATTCCATGAAATATTTAGCCAAAAGCTCCTTCTCCTAATTTTTTTGTTAATTTGAAAGATTTTCCTACCTTTATATCCATATTTTTTAAGCTTTTAAAGAAAAATAAGGCTTTTTAAATTTAACTTTATTCTATCTAATTTATAAAAAATTTATTTTTTTCTTAATATATATATATTTTTAAAATACGAGAAAACAAATAATAATAAAATAATTCATATAAAAAATATTTAATTCTTTTTATTTTATTTAATATTTTTTTTGATTTATTTATGTAATTTGTAAATATATAATAATGTTTAAATTTCACATATAATTATTAAATTATTGTTCCATTCTTTTAAATAATTAAATAAATTTATTTATTTTTTGTAATATTAAAAGAAGTATAAATATTTTTAAATAATATTTAAATTTTAAATATTAATAGTCAAAATTTCATAATTTTATTTGTTTTTATATTTTTAATTTTTATTTTTTATTTTTAAAATACAATTAATTAAATTTGAAATAAAATATTTTACTTAAAAAATAAACATAAATTAAATTTACATTAATTTTAATTTAAATTAGATTTTTAAAGTTTTATTTTTTAGGTAAAAATTATGATTATATAAAGATCCAAAGCTAATGTTTTTTTCTATTCAGAAAAATCATAATCAAAAAAGAAATAAATAAATGTTTTGTTCTTCTTTAATAGAAAAAAATAAAAAAATTATAATTTTTATGATTATAAATAAATATATATCTATTAGCAATTTAAATTAAAATTTATAAAAAAGATTTTAATAAATTTATATATACAATAAATATATAAATATAAAATTAATTATATGTTTTTAATAAATAATATAATTTATACATCTAATAAAAATATTATTTTTCTAATTACTATTTTTATTTAATTAAAAAAGTGTATAAATGGAACTTCCTAAAATTGAATTAATAATATCTTTCGATAGAGCAAATAGTACTTATAAACCAAACGTATAAATATAAATACAAATAATTTAAATTAATATTAAAAGGAATTTGTAACAGGAAAACTAAAAATAGAAAACAAAAATGAAGGTATTTTTTAAAGATTTGAATCATATGGAATTGTATTAAAGGCCGAGGGTTTATTTATTATGAAATTTTTATTATTTAAATTATTAATAAAAAAGGAACTTTATCAGCATAAAATAAAGCAAGTAATAAGGAATTAGATGTTATTGCATAAAATTTGCATCCTATAAAATTATTTAAACATGAATTGAAAATATTGGATAAAATTTAAATTATGTACTTATTGTTTATCAAAATTCAATAAAATTTATTTAAAATAAAAAGAGATCGTGAAAATAGTGAATTTTAATTTAAATTTAAATTATAAGCAGAAGAAGGAGAAAAATTAATTGAAACATATATAGGTGTATATGTTATAGTCGGAGTAATATTAAACTAAACAAAAATAAAATAAATAGTTAAAATAAATGTATATAGTATATAGCAAAGGTAGAATTAAAACTTCCAAATTAATAATCAATATCTGAAAGTCAAGCTTTTTATGTCCAAATAAATGTAATAATATATTAATAAATAAAATATAATTTAAATATTTCTATTTTTATTTTTTATAAACTAAAAAGTCTTCAGGGAGAGATATGATTCATACGAATAAATTCCCAAATCCCTAATAAATAAAAATTAATCCAGAAAAATTAAAATAAGGAAGCCTTTAGAATATGCCAACTATTAAATTAGCTGGATATATAGATTCAGATGTTTGCTTAATAAATAATGATTTTACAGGATAATTTTGTTTAGAAGTAAAATATTATATCCATTAAATTTAATTATATTTTTTTAGGAATGTGAAGGTAAAGTTCGAAGTATAGAATTATAATTAATAAGGGTAGAAAAAGTATAAAATGATAAAGGAAGCTTTTAAGAAGCAACTGAAATTTAACTTATTTAAATTTGTGAAGGAAATATTACTAGATAATTAGATATTCCTTTTTATATGATGTTCCCTAAATATTTTTCTTGTCCAAATTTCACATGGAGGGAATACACTGTAGAATTTGAAGTTAATTTCATTGTTATTCTACTAGATGGATTTAAAATCACTCTAAATTATCCTATAAAATTAATAAGAAATTGATATTAAATTAAAAAAAATTATTATTTTTTTAATATAATTAAAAAATATTTATAAAAATAAATAAATTTATGTATAGAAGATCTTATGCTAAACATAAAATCTAATTAGTTTAATTTTATTAGTAGTAATTTTAGAAAGGGTTTTAAATTTATTCAATTTTTAGTCTTGGTTTTTGTTTTTATCAATAATGAATTAAATTAAATTAAAATAATAAAATAAAATCTTCTTTTTCAAAAATTAGTTTGTGAATTTAATTTTAAATTAAAATTTATTATTTAAATTTTGTATAAACTAAAAATTATTAATTTTTTTTATTATTTCATAAACTTTCATATGATTAACATTATTAAAAATTATTAAAAATACAAAATATAAAAATATTTATAAGTTAATATTTTTTTAATATATATAAAATACAAATTAATTCAAATATATATAATAATATTGCTAAAAAATAAATAATTTACTAAAATATATATATTTAATACATAAATTAGATTAAAAGAGTTAATAAATAAATGAAATTAACTTACTTAAAAATAATTATAACTCAAAGTCATAAAGATTGATAATATTTTAAAGTAAATAACTTTTATTTTTATAAATTAAAAAAAAGTAAAATTATAAAAATATTAATTATTTATAATATTAAAATAAATTTATTTAAGAAGATGAAAAATTTTCATAAAAAAACTATATATTTAACCAAAAAAATAGAAATTTAATTATTTAATTGGAAGATAAGAAATTCTAGTAATTAAACTAAAAATCTATGCTAATAAAAATAGAAAATCAAAGAATTAGTATACATATAAAAAATTAAATCCTAAATTATGATTAATATAAAATAATAATATTACAAATTCTATAATGCAAATATATTATATTCTAATTTAATATAATAATATAACAAACATAAATAAATTTACTTTAATCATTTTAAAAAAATATAAATAATAATATATTTAAATAGTTAATTGAATCATTAAAAAATATTTGATAAATATTTTAGAATAAAAACATAAAAATATCATAAAATGAAAAAATATTATAAAAAAAAGATATAAATAAAAAAAATATTAAAAAAATTAAAAAACGATAAAAAAATAAAAAAATTATATATAAATAAAAAATATAAAAATAAAAAAATATATAATTATAAGTAAAGTAGTAATGAAAAATATAAAAAAGAAATGAAAAAATAAATAAAGAAAATTAAAAAAAAAATAATAAATAAATATAAAAATAAAATAAATATTTAATATAAAAAAAAATATTATTAAATAATATAATTTTTTAATTTTTTTTATATTATTATTTTTTTATTTTTTATTTAAAATATTTTTTTTTTTATTTTAAATTATTCATAATAAAAATATTAAAATAATTTTGATTATTCTATTTTAATTATTTTTTATTTTATTTTATTTTTTAAAATAAATATTTTCTATATATTATATCTTGAAGAAAATTTGTATTTTGTTCATTTACTATTTCATCTTCAGTTATAAATAGACTCTTCCTAAAAACTTAAAAAAAATACTAGATATATAAAATATAGTATGCTTTATATAAAAAAATATTAAGAATTAAAAAATCTTTTTTTAATAATTATTTATTAAAAATAAGATTCTATCATGAATATATATATATATATATATATATATATATATATATATATATATATATATATATATAGATAT
>NW_004085958.1:0-166975 GCF_000220395.1 Ichthyophthirius multifiliis
ATATTAAAAATAAAATATTAAATTATAAAATATATATAAACATAATTTATTAAAATAATAAAATTTATAATTAATAAATTAAAATTAATAGTTAAATAGAAAAATAAAAGATAGTAATATTAAATTGAATAATATAATTAATTTAAACTAATTATTAATAAAATAATATGGCTATTAAATAAAAGAATGAGAAAGTAACTAAATAGAATCATATAAAAATTATTAATTGAATAAATAAAATAAATCTATGTTATAAAAGTTTATTATTTTAAAAAATAAAAATATTAATCTGTAAAAAAAGTATTATTTCTAATCTATAAATAATTCTGATATAATTATAATTAAAGCAAATTAAATTTTTAAAAAATTGTAAGAATAATAAAAAATATTTAAGGAAATGCTAAAAATTACACAATAAAAAGAAAAAGTTATATTATGCTAATTACAAATCAAATTTTTATAATAAAGTTGATTAATCATATTTATTGAAATTATTAAATTAAATTTCTTTGAGTATTTTTGACTATTATTCTTTTTAAAAGAAATAATAAATACATATATATAGTAATTTTTATTTTTATTTTAAAACATATAAAAATCAATTTAAAGCATAGTAATTATAAAATATTTATATCATACATAATAAAAAATTTAAAATATATCTTTAATAAAAATTTAAATATATTTATTAATTTCTCCTGATAAAAAAGGTAAATAATAAATTAAATTTTAAATCATATATTTACTATTTAAACAAACTTACTTATATACTTTATTTAAATATTATTTTATTTTTATTTAAATCTTTATATGATTAATGGAAAAAATAATTATTTTCATAATTTAAAAATAATAAATTTTATAAAAATTAATTTTTTCTTTTTATGAATTTAATAATTTTTTATTTTATATATTTTAAATTAAATGCAAATATATTTCTTGCATTTATTATTAAGTTTTGTTTAGTTATTAATTAATTAATTGTAATATTATTTTGTTATAAAAATTTAATAAGCATTATTTATTATATATAAAATTAACACATTTTTCTGAGTTAACTTTTATTAATTTTATTATTATTGGTTTAAATAATTTTTACTATTTATTTTCATATTTGGTAAAGATTTAAAACTAATATTTATTTAATACCTTCAATTTATATATGTTCTTGTTACATTAATCTATTAATTGAAAAAATTAATTACTTTTTATAGATATATTAAATATTATCATAAAGTTTATATTATTTGATTTACATTTTAAAAATGATAAAAAATAACAAACACACATAAATTAAAAATATAGTGGATTTTACTAATAGATAAATATCAAAAAATAAAGAGATAAATCCTATTTCAAAAGAAAAAATAAACTAAACAGATAAATAAAAAAATAACTTCCATGCTTTAATAAATTAAAAAAATAAAAGGAAAAAATTAATAAATAAAATTAAATAAATAATTAAATAAAAAAATACATAATAATAAAAAAAATACTATGTAAAATTAAAATAGTATAATATAAATGGTACCAAAATAAAGAGGTGTTTATTCAGAAATAATAAACCCTGAGAATTCAATATATTTTGGAGTAAAAAAAAAGAAAATTTATATAAAAATAAAAAAAGCCATTTTCATAAAATGGACCAGATTAATCAATGTCAATAAATTTGACATAAAGATAGCGCTTACCAAAGGCATATACATTAAGTCAAAAAGAGAGTGGTAAAAACCTATAATTACAAGCACAAGCTGTACAAAATTCTATATACAAGCAATAATACTAATATTAATAATAACAAGAAGATGATGATGAAAACCAAGAAAAATAATAAAAAAACTAAAACATTAATCGAAAACATCGACAAAACAAAAAAATAATAACAAAAAGTATGTAAGCAATGCAAAAAGCTAACAAAATCGAATACGAAGATGATTAAACAATAGATCCTAAAATAATGGAACCTTTTGATCCAATACCAGGAAGAGTTCCTAGAAAAGTAGCAATAGATAGATAGAAAAAATAATATCATTCATTTAATATAGAATAACTTTTATAGATGGAAGGAATCGACTTCAATAGAAAAGATGAGGGTAATAGTTCCTATTGGCTTCCTTTAGAAATTTTTGATGATAATACATTTGATGATTATTAGGATGGAGAATGGATAGATAGATTAACTGATGATGATGGAAATTAAAGAATCATGACTGCTAAAGGACTTTATTTTGAATATGATATATAAAATTATTCTTGGAAGCCACTTATACTTTAGGCTTGGGATGAGAAAAAATAGAGGTTCATTGGAAAATGGAGAGATAATGATGAATAAGTTGAATTGAATAGAATTTAATTCTGTTTAGATGCAGAAGATCCTCGAAAATTTGCAAAAAGAATTGTTCATGCGTTTAAATAAAGAATGTATGCAGATTCTATTATTAGGTAGCATTTTTGAATTTTTTTTTTTTAAATTATTAATTATTATATATAAAAAGATATAATCATATTATTGATTTAATGCCTTTATAAGATTTAAGCGAATTAGATAGCGAATAAAAAAAAAGATTAGAATCTCTTTCGAAAACAAAACAATTTGAAAATTAAGAAACAAAAAATTTAATTATTGAAGTTAATAATGATTATTAAAGAACAATGAATAAAATTATTTTTGACAGATTTTTATAAGAAAGAAATGATAAATAATATGAAAGCATTCCTATGGAAATCCTTAATATTAACCTTCAGTTACCTCCTCCATAACCACTTAAGGAAGTACCTTATTATGGCATGATGCCTTTACAAAGGCATTCAGGTTCCAAAACAATGTATATTAATAATAATTAAGAAATTAGTCTAGAAGAACCTAAAGATTTCACTGAAACTTTCAAAGATTTTTGTTTTTCGTCATTATTTATTAAAGAAGAAGTAAAAAAATAACTTAAATAAAAAAAAAATAAAAATAAAAATAAAATAGGTAATAACAGCCTTATCAGAAATCCGTGTTGAATGCAATAAAATTTTAGACATGGAGATTTTTAATAAAGACTTGCATTCGTGTATGGTATTAGAAGAATTCAAGCATATCTAAGAGTCAAGTAAAAATTAGATTCTTTACATTTTAAGAGGATCGTGGATATTAGAATTAACAAAAATAATAAAAAATAATTTTCAAAATGTAGGAAAAGGTTGGTTTAACATGAAAGAAACTAACAAAATAACATATGATTTCGGAAAGTTGAAACGTTTTTTGACTTTGGTAAGATTAATAATGCAGGATACTGTATATTCTTTAGTAAAGAAATGTTATATAGATATGTAAGATTATATTTTGAGTTTCGTACCAAAAAATGTAATAATTAGATCCCCAAATGACGTCGAAAATATTTTTAGAGAGGGTAAAAAGAATTAGAAGGATATTATTCCTTTATTCTTGATCGATTTAGTGAAGACTTAAAATGATTAAAATTTTTTATATTCAACCAACCCAATTAATTTTATAAACATGATTATTTAATGCTTTGAAAAAACACTTGATGAAATTTCTAAAATTCCTGACTTGGAACCTAAAATTGTATAAGAACTACATAAATCAGCTAAGCCTGATACTTATATTAGAACACCTATAAAACCTACGGAAAGGCCAATAACTCCAGACCCTAATTAATTGCCAAGAAAGTACCCAGATGAGAATAAATGGATATGGGATATGCTGGAAAATTTAAAAGAATAATTAATGGAAGGCATAAAACCTCTTAATGAATATTTAAATTCTTTCGATGAGTTCAAAGATGTTCTTAAAATGGATCCTGATGAGGTAGTTAGATAAATTGAAATGGATGAAAATCAATGGGAAGTGGAAAAAATATAAGAAGAAATAGCAAATATAAATAAAAAGGAAGCTGAACTCAGAATGAAAATACCTACAAATATTCATTTATCATTTTTCTAAGTCCAAACAAATGAAATATTATGCTATTTATGTGAGAAATATTATTAATTATCAAAAAATTTAATTGAGATGATTGCTAGAAAAGCAAAACAGCAAACATAATAAATATTTAATTAATTTTTAATGATATAAAAAAAGCTTAATGAGGTTCCCTAAAATGTAGAATAATTAACCGAACTGAAAGAATATATGGAATAAATACCATAAGATCTAGAAAAGATTAAATTAGAAATGCAAAAATGCTTTGAAATTTATGCAATTTTAGATGGATTTAATTATAGATTTTCGAAGCATGATTTAGATTAAAAGTGGACTATTTTTGGTTCAACTAAGGATACTTTGTAAATTATTGATAAGAAAAAAAAAGAAATGGAAAAAGATAAAGTCAAATTTTAAGATGAAATGAAAATTATGTAAGATGATTTTAAAGATTAAGTTGATAACTTAGAAAGAACCATTTAAGGATTTAATTAATATGCAGATTTAAATAACCATTAAGAAACTGCTTAAACTGCAATTGATATTATGAAATAAATCAAATAATTTTTTGAAGAAGCCAGGAAATATAATAATAGGGAAGCTCTCTTTGAGATGGATTAAACTAATTATGACTCTATTCCTAATATGGAAAAAGAATTTATGCCCTATGCTAATTTATGGACCACAGCAGATTAATGGTTTAAGAATATTGAATAATGGAGAAATGGAGAATGGTAAACATTAGATGCGGTTGCAGCTGAGAAATTCGTAGAAGAAAGTATATAATTATTAAATAAGGCAATAAGAAGTTTTAAAGACAGAAACATAAGCACTATATTGTCCATAGCATAAAAAGTAAAAGCAGAAATAGAAGAATTCAAGCCTAAAGTACCTTTAATGGTAGCCTTAAGATAACCAGGGATGCAATAAAGACATTGGAAAGAAATATCAGATAAAATGGGAATAGAAGTAAAACCAAATCCTGAATTTACATTTAATAAGGCATTAGAATTAGGCTTAATGAAATAAGTAGAATTCTGTTGTGAAGTAGGAGAAAAAGCTTCAAAAGAATTTTAAATAGAAAATATGCTAAAGGAAATGAAAGGAATTTGGGCTTAAGTTAATTTCTAATTTAAAGAATACAAAACAAGTTTTATTGTAAGAGGTTATGATGAAATTTAAATTATTTTAGATGATCATATTGTAAATTCATAGAACTTGCAATTTTCTGCATTCAAAAAACCTTTCGAATAAGAAATTATAGAATGGAATGATTAACTTAAAATGATGAGTGATGTATTAGAAGAATGGGCGAAATGTTAAGGATAATGGATGTATTTATAACCGATTTTCGATTCTGCAGATATTGCTAAATAATTACCAGCAGAGACGAAAAAATTTAGAACTGTGGATTCTACATGGAAACATACAATAATGACTGCAAGAAATATTTAAAATGTTCTCAAGGTTTGTACTTAAGATGGGCTTTTAGAAAGACTTTAAGAGGCAAATAAAAACTTAGAAATTATATAGAAAGAATTAAATAATTATTTGGAAAAAAAAAGGGAAGGATTTGCAAGATTCTATTTTCTTTCTAATGATGATTTATTAGAAATTCTCTCGTAAACCAAAGAACCCACTGCAGTTTAACCACATTTAAAGAAGGTGTTTGAAAACATTCATGAAGTTGAATTTGATGAAAATAAAAAAATAAAAGCTATGATTTCTTCAGAAAAAGAAAAAGTATAATTCGAAGAAGATGTAGATCCCAAAAATAAAAATGTTGAAAGTTGGATGAATGAATTAGAAAATATGATGTGTAGATCAGTCAGGTTGTGTCTTTTTAATTCTGTTTAAGATTATCCAACTAAAAAAAGAACCGAATGGACACTATGTCATCCTGGATAGTGCATTTTGAATGGATCTTAGCTTGTTTGGACCTAAGAAGTTGAAGCTTCTTTTAAAGAAGGTGTAAAAGGAGTAAAAGCTTATTGGGATAAGTTAGATATTTATTTAAAAGATCTAGTAGAATTAGTTAGATAGAAATTAACTAAACAATAAATGGTAACCATTAATGCACTTATTGTTATTGATGTGCATGCAAAAGATGTTGTGGAAAATTTATGGAGAAATAATGTTGCTGATAGTGCTTCATTTGAATGGATCTCTTAACTTAGATATTATTGGGAAAATGATGATTGTTAAGTAAAATGTATTTAAACTAAATTTCCTTATGGATATGAATATTTAGGTATGATTATTTTTATATATATTTATTAATTTTTTATTTATAGGAAATACTCTAAGATTAGTTATTACTCCTCTAACAGATAAATGTTATATGACATTAATGGGAGCTTTAAAATTAAATTTAGGAGGAGCGCCTGCGGGACCAGCAGGAACAGGAAAAACAGAATCAGTAAAAGATTTGGCAAAAGCATTAGCAAAATAATGTGTAGTGTTTAATTGTTCAGATAGTATGGATTATATTATGGTTGGTAAATTTTTCAAAGGATTGGCAAGTGCAGGAGCATGGTGTTGCTTTGATGAATTTAATAGAATTAACATTGAAGTATTATCTGTTATAGCATAATAATTACTTTAATTATTTGGAGAAAAAGCTAAAGGAACGCCTTAAATTGAATTCGAAGGGTCAATAATTAGAATAAAACCAACATTTTGTGTTTTTATAACAATGAACCCAGGTTATGCTGGCCGTACAGAACTTCCTGATAACTTAAAAGCATTATTTAGAAATGTGGCAATGATGGTACCAGATTATGCAATGATTGGTGAAATTATGTTATATTCATTTGGATTTTCAAGAGGTAGAGAATTGGCAAAAAAAATGGTTGCAACATTTAAACTTTCATCAGAATAACTTTCCTCATAAGATCATTATGATTATGGAATGAGGGCTGTTAGAAGTGTTATCAATGCTGCAGGCTTATTAAAAGCTTAATATCCAGATATGGATGAAGCTTAGCTATTATTAAGAGCTTTAAGAGATGTAAATGTTCCGAAATTCTTAAAGGATGATTTACCGCTATTTGAAAACATTATGTTAGATCTTTTTCCAGGAGTAGAAAAACCAAAAGTCGAGTACGGGAGACTACTCGAAATGATAAATGTAAAATCATAAGATTCTGGATTATAACCTGTAGACTCTTTTATAGCAAAAATAATATAGCTTTATGATACTACTTAAGTCCGTCATGGTTTGATGATTGTAGGGCCTACTGGAGGTGGAAAAACTTCAAATTACAAAGTTTTATAAGCTGCAATGTCTGAATTACAAAACGAAGGTTACTTTAAAGTAAACACTCACATTCTTAATCCCAAAAGTATAAACATGGGATAACTTTATGGATAATTTAATGAATAAACAAGAGAGTGGACTGATGGTATCCTTGCTTATAGAGTAAGAGAATGTTGCAGAGATTAATCAACAGAAAAACACTGGATTATGTTTGATGGACCTGTAGATGCTATTTGGATCGAAAGTATGAATACTGTACTTGATGATAATAAAAAGCTATGTCTTAATTCAGGATAGATTCTTACTTTAACTTCGCATATGACTATGATGTTTGAAGTTGAAGATTTGCTAGTTGCATCGCCTGCAACAGTTAGTAGATGTGGTATGATTTATATGGAACCAGAAAGTCTAGGAATTCAACCTTTAGTTGATAGCTGGATGTAAAGTCTCCCGAAAAATATAGCAAGTTATGGAAGCATAAAAAAGAATTTATAATATATGTTTTAAGAGTATGCAAAAGATAGTTTATAATTTTTAAGAAAATAAGTAAGAGAACCATTGTAAACATAAAATAATAATTTGATTTCTTCTCTTATGAAAATTATTTCCTGTTTTTTCAAGAACTTTGAAGAAACTGAAGTAAGAAGGGTTCCTGAAGAAGAGTTAGCAGAATTGGAAAAAAACATTAATCCAATTTTCATTTTTGCATTAATCTGGTCATTAGGATGTACAGGAGATTATAATGGAAGAATTAAATTTAATTAATTTTTAAGATAATAAATATAAGATAAATAAACTGAAAATGTTATAATCCCTGATGATGATACTATATACGATTATGAATTTGATATTCTTTCTAAATAGTTTGTTAAATGGAGTACTAGAAACAAAGACTTTTAAATTGATGCTAAGTTGGCTTATCATGAAATTATGATTCCTACTTAAGACTCTACTAGAAATATGTATTTGATGAAGTTGCTTTTATCTAATTCTATTCATGTATTAACAACTGGACCTACAGGTACCGGAAAATCATTAAATATTTCAAATCTTCTAATGAAAGAAATGGGAGAATAATTCTAATGTTATACAATTACCTTTTCTGCTTAAACAAGCGCAAATTAAACTTAAGATTCGATTGATGCTAAGCTGGAAAAAAGAAGAAAAGGGGTTTATGGCCCTCCAATTGGTAAAAAATGTATTGTTTTTGTCGATGATTTAAACATGCCTAAAAAAGAAGAATATGGCGCACAACCTCCTATTGAAATAATAAGACAATATTTAGATCACAAAGGATGGTATAATAGAAAAGACTGCTAACTAATGAAAATTGAAGATATGATTATTCTATCAGCTATGGGACCTCCTGGAGGTGGCCGTACATTTATTACAAATAGGGTAGTGAGACATTTTAATATTTTAGCTTATACAGAACTTGATTAAGGAACTATAAAATAAATATTTTAAACATTAGCAAATTATTTTTTAAAGAAATTTAATGAGGGTATTCGTGACGCATTACCAAAATTGATAGAATCATCTCTTTCTGTTTATAACTAAATAAAGCTGGATTTATTACCAACACCTTCGAAATCACATTATACTTTTAACCTTAGAGATATATGGAAAGTATTTTAAGGAATATGCTCGATTACTCCTAAATATTGTGCTAATGTTAACTAATTATTAAAGTTATTTTACCATGAATAAATGAGAGTTTTCCATGATAGATGTACAACCGAAATGGACAGAAAATATCTTCATAATCTAGTTTCATCATAATTTTAGATTTTTGGTTTAAAAGCTGAAGACGTTCTTGATGCTGAAAGAATAATATTTGGAGATTTCATGTAAGGAAGAGATACTGATTCAAGATACTATTAATAAATTGGCGATTTAGAAATGCTTATTAATAAGATGGATGCTTTTTAGGAAGATTATAATTCGGACACTACATTTGTTTTTGGAGGACCAAAAAAGCAAATGAAATTAATTATGTTTTTGGATGCTTGTGAACATATTGCCAGGATTGCTAGAATTATTAGACAACCTAATGGTAATGCTCTCATTTTGGGAGTAGGAGGTTCAGGAAGACAATCTTTAAGTAGGATGGCTACTTTTTTAACTAATTATAAAATTTTTTAAATCGAAGTTATTAAAAACTATAGTATGAGAAGTTGGAGAGATGATGTAAAAAAAGTACTCCTTTTTGCTGGAATTGAAAACAAACCTATTAGTTTCTTGTTCTGTGATACCTAAATTATTAAAGAATAAATGATGGAAGATATTAACAATATCCTTAATTCAGGAGATGTAACAGGTTTGTATTAAGAAAAAGTAATTATAATATATATGCATTAATATTTACTCTTTTATTAAGGATTTAGAAGATATTTAGATTGCTTGTAAAGCTGACTGTGTTAAGAAATAAATGATACCAACAAAAATGAATATTCTTTAAGTTTATTTGTAAAGAGTAAAGAAAAATATTCATATGATAATAGCAATGTCTCCTTTAGGTAGTGCTTTTACTACAAGGCTTCGTATGTTCCCATCTCTTGTAAATTGTTGTACTATTGATTGGTTTACTTAATGGCCAGAAGTAAGATAAAAAAACTAATAAATATAATAAACATATTACTAAAAAAATATAGGAAGCACTAATAGGTGTAGGAAAAGGTTAATTACAAGATTATGAAGAAGAATTATAATTAGGTTAAAATATAACTACAGTAGTGGTAAAAAAATACAATATCTAAACGTATATACAAAATTTATTTTAATAAAAAGTAAATGTTCAAAATAATACATAAATCTGTTGAAAAAGCATCTGTTAAGTATTATGAATAACTTCGTCGATATAATTATGTAACTCCAACAAGTTATTTAGAACTTCTTTCCACATTCAAGTAAGTAATGATGTAAAAAAAGAAAGAAGTTTAATTAAGTATTCAACGTTTAAAATCAGGTTTAGATAAACTTGAAGAAGCCAATAAATCAGTAGCTGAAATGAGAATTGTATTAAAAGATATGTAGCCTGAACTTGAAAAAGCTTCTGAAGAAACCGAAATAATGATGAAGAAGTTATCTATAGATAAAGCAGAAGCTGATCAAACTCAAAAAATAGTATCCTAAGAGGAAGCTTTAGCAACTAAGCAAGCAGCAGAGGCCACTAAACTCGCTGAAGAGGCTGAAGCTTCAGTAGCAGATGCAAATAGAACTCTAGAAGAAACACTTTTAGAAGTAAAAAAATTAAAAAAAGAACATTTGGTAGAAATAAAGGCTTTAGGATCTCCTCCAACAGCTGTAAAAGTAACTTTAGGAGGTGTTGTAATATTAAATTTAGACACAATAAAGGAAAATGGTGGAAATATTATAATGACTGCACAAGAAGGGGCAATAGGAGGTAAAAAAGAAGAAAATTATTTTGAAACTGCGAAACGTTATTTATTAAATGATACATAAAAATTGCTTGATATGTTGATTGAATATAAAAAGGAAAGTACTACAGCAGCTACTATAAAAAAGCTAGAATAAAACATCCTTAATTAGCCCGAATTTACTTTAGAAGCAGTTTCAAGATGTTCTTTTGCAACGAAATTCTTATTTATGTGGTGTAAAGCAATGTATGATTATTTTAAAGTGTTTACAAATACTTAACCCTTAAGAGAAAAATTGGCTGAAACAAGAAAAATTGTGGAAGAAAAAACCCGTGAATTGAAATTTAAAAAAGAAGCGTTAGCGAAAATCAATGCTAAAATACAAGAATTGGAAGAAATGTACTCATAAAAAATGCTCCAGAAAGAAGAGCTTACTAAAAAAATATAAGAATGTGAAATCAAGCTTGAAAGAGCTAAAAAACTAACAGACGGGCTATCTGAGGAAGCAATTCGTTGGGCGAATGATATTAAAACTTTAATTCAAAAATAGAATCTAGTGCCTGCACATTCAATTATTTCAGCAGGGATGGTAGCTTATACAGGACCTTTTACATCGACTTTCAGAAGTGATTTAGAATAAGATTGGGTTATTAATTTAGCCTAATTAGACCTAGAGCATGATTCAGATATTACTATGAGAGGCTTTTTGGGGCAACCTTTGAAAATATAACAATGGAATATTTATGGATTGCCTAAAGATGATACTTCAATTGAAAATGGAATAATTATTGAAAAAGGAAGAAGATGGCCACTTATGATAGATCCATAAACTCAAGCCAATAAATTTATTAAAAATATGGGAAGAGATCATTAAGAAGGAATTGAAATCGTTAAAGCAAACGATTCGAATTTAATGAAAGTTATGGAATTGGCTGTTTAGTTTGGAAGATGGGTCCTTATTGAAAATCTAGGAAAAGAATTAGACCCATCATTAGAACCTATTCTTTAATAATAAATAGTTAAATCAGGCTCTGGCTATTAAATAGTTATTGGAGATAAGCCCTTAGCTTATTCTGACAAATTTAAATTGTTTTTGACTACAACAATGCCAAATCCCCATTATCCTCCTGAAACATTCGTAAAAGTAAGTATTATTAATTTTGCTATTACACCTAACGGGTTAGAAGAATAGATGCTTGCCTATATAGTAGCATTAGAAAACCCCGCATTATAATAAAAAAAAACTGAAATCGTGAAGAAGAACGCTGAAGATTAAAAAGCTTTAGTTAAAATAGAAGATCAAATATTAGAAAGTCTTTCCGGAACAGGAGAAATTGCGGAAATTCTGATGGATGAAACATTAGTAAATTAACTTCAAACAAGTAAAAAATTCGCTGCAGAAATTAATCAGAGAGTAAAAGATTCGAAAATAACAGAAGCTTAAATAGATGAAGCGAGAGAAAGTTATCGTCCTGTAGCCTTCCGTGCATCGATTTTATTCTTTTGTATTGTCGATTTGGCTACTATAGATCCAATGTATTAATATTCTTTACAATGGTTCACTAATTTGTTTGTTATGGGAGTAGATAAAGCACCAGAATCAAACGAATTGGAAATTCGTTTAGACAATTTAAATTAATATTTCACTTATTCTTTATATGAAAATATATGTAGGTCACTTTTTGAAAGACATAAGTTGATTTTCTCCTTTATGCTTACTGTAAAAATTCTAGAAGGAAAATAAGAAATGGATGAAGTTGAATGGAGATATTTTCTTGCAGGTCCTTAAGGAGAAGTAGATATTCCCAAAAACCCAACGAACTGGATTCCAGAAACTTCATGGCCTGATATTTATACGTAATTCTATGGAATGAATCGTTTGGAAGCTTTCAAAGGTATAGATTAACATCTAATGTAGAATACTGAATAATGGAAATAAATATTCGATTCAAATGAAGCATAAAAAGAACCCTTACCTGAAGAATGGAATGATAAACTTGACATTTTCTAAAAACTTATTGTCCTTAAGTCTATTCGTCCAGATAAAGTAGTCCCTGCTATTTAAAATTGGATTGCTGAAAAATTAGGAAAAGAATTTATTTTTGTGCCTACTTTTGAACTATCAAAATGTTATAAAGATTCAACTGTTATTAGCCCTCTTATTTTTGTACTTTCTTAAGGATCAGATCCTATTGCTGATTTCTTGAAATTTGCTGAAGAAATGGAAATGACTAAACGTTATGATTCTATTTCTTTAGGATAAGGTTAGGGGCCCAAAGCTGAAAAACTAATTAAAGAATGCTCATAAAAAGGAACATGGTGTCTGTTGTAAAATTGTCATTTAGCTATATCATGGATGTCTGAATTAGAAAAAATAGTTGAAAGTTTAAATGAAAATATTCATCAAGACTTTAGGTAAATAAAATAATTTATAAATAAATAGTTATAAAAATTATAAAAAAATAAAATAAAATAAAGGTTATGGTTAACATCAATGCCAAGTTAAAATTTCCCCATTTCAGTATTACAAAATGGAATAAAAATGACAATGGAACCTCCATAAGGATTAAGAGCAAATTTATTAAGAACCTACAAAAACATGACAGATTAAGAATTAAACGAATGTCAAAGACCTGATATATTTAAGAAATTATTATTCGGTTTTTGCTTATTCCACGCTATTATATAAGATCGTAGAAAATTCGGTGCAATAGGTTGGAATATTCCTTATGAATTTACAAACGAAGATTTAACAGTATGTAAAAAATAATTAAAAATGCTAATAGATGAATATCCTAAAGTTCCTTATAAAGTAATAAACTTTTTGGGTGCAGAAATTAATTATGGTGGTAGAGTTACAGACGATAAAGATGTTAGGCTAATCAAAAGCATTTTGCAACTATATATAACTAATTAAGCATTAGCCGATGGATACAAATATTCTGAATCCGGTAAATACTATTCGATTTCAGCTGGTAAGTTAGATGATTATATTCAATATATTGAATCTCTTCCTTTGAATCCAGCTCCAGAAGCATTTGGATTACATGATAATGCTGAAATAACTAATTCACAAAACGAAACGATTAATTTATTATCCACAATCCTTTCTTGCTAACCACGCTCATCAGGTGGTACAGGCAAATCTAGAGAAGAATAAATAGAAGAAATTGCAAACAACATCTAAAATAAAACTCCACCATTGTTTGATTTAGATAATGTTTCAACTAAATATCCTACAATGTATGAAGAATCTATGAACACAGTATTAGTTTAGGAAATAATTAGATACAATAGACTTTTATAAACAATGATTGAATCATTAGTAAATTTAAAAAAGGATTAAAAGGATTAGTTGTCCTTTCAGAAGAGCTCGAAAAATAACAAATTCTTTATATGATAATTAAGTGCCTAAATAATGGGCTGATAAAGGTTTTCTTTCACTAAAACCGCTTTCTTCTTGGACTGTAGATTTAAATGATAGAATAAATTTCCTTTAAAATTGGATTGATAACGGAACTCCTAAAGTTTTTTGGATTTCTGGATTTTTCTTCCCTTAAGCATTTATTACAGGTACTATGCAAAACTATGCAAGAAAAAAAGTTATTGCTATAGATTAATTACTTATTGATTTCTAATATCTTGATACTATTACTTAGGAGGATATTAGTGAAAAACCTGAAGATGGATGTTATATTTATGGAATATATTTAGAAGGGGCTGCCTGGAATTATAAAAAACATATCATAGATTAACCTTAACCAAAAGAACTATTTTCAGATTTGCCTTTAACATGGGTTCTCCCTGTTCTTGAAAAAGAATAAACTAAAAATATTTTCTATAATTGTCCAATGTATAAATGTGTATCTAGATCCGGTACATTAAGCACTACTGGACATTCAACTAACTTTGTTATGTTCCTTGAACTACCTTCTAAAGAAAAAGAAGATGTCTGGATTAGAGCTGGTGTTGCAGCTTTCTTAGCTTTGAGATATTGAAAAAAGATGAATAAGGATTCTACTTATTTTTTTTTTTGAGGATTACAATAATAAATAATTTTATATAAAATATATATTATTTAGTTAAACTATTTTTATTTTTAAATACATACAATATTTTAAAAATTTACCTTAATTTTAAAAAAATAAAACTCAATAATTAATAAGTTATTTTGATTATAGATATAAAAAATAAATTTTTAATTAAAAATACAACATTTATATCATAATTTTTTGTTAATAAGATAATATTGTATATTGTTTAATTATAATAATTGATTCAATATTATTTTTTTAATATATTCTATAATTTGCTTTTTTCATATTTTTTATTTTTACATGTATATTCATATTCATTCTAATTTTAGTTTTTCATAAAAAATTAAATTTTTTCATTATCAAATTAAAAAAAAGAAATATTAATAATATTTATAATTTAATTTCTATATAGCAAATAATCTTAAACTAAAAAAATCTTAATTTGTTACTAATTATTTTATATTTATTTATTTTTTTAAAAAAAACCAATATATTTATAGATTATAATTAAAACATGTCTTCCTTTTTTTCCAAAAAAAAAAAAAGTTAAAAATTATTGAATTAATTAAATCAAAAATAAAATTTTATTTTTAAAACTCCTTAAAGCTAATAAACATCAATTTAGAGACAATAGAGAATTTAAGAATAAACATTTAAAGATTAAAAAGAAATTGATTTGACTGAAATAAAAAAGATAGTAAAAAGGCTTGATTTTATAGAATAATAAGAATATGATATTACTTTTACTTTTTAAATTGAAACATATAAACCTAAAAAAGTTTAAAATATACGATAGTTAAGATGATATTTACTATATGAATATAAAAGAAAGTTTAATTTAAATAAAATATAATATTTAAAGATTGCATATTTTTTATATTTTATATAGCTAAAACTTTTTATTAAATTATTTTTATGTATTTGATTTTTAATTATTTTATAAAAAATTTAATCTTACTCTATTATGAAATAAAAAAAGTATATATAATATTAAAATTAACATATATTAAAATTAATATAATTATAAAAAATAATTTCATATAATTGTAAATCAATCTTCAACCTTTTAACTTTTTGAGGTTAAAAATAATTTGTTCCAACATTTTTTTTTTTTAAAAAAAAATGATGGCATTTTTAATGTGTTTTTTATATTAATACATTTTATATATTATTTTTATCAAATCTTATAAATATTTAATTGACAATTAACAAATCTAGAATAAATATCAATAATTTATATTGTAAGCAAAATTTATAAATCATGGTAAACAAAAACATCTTAAAATTAAAAATTATTTCGATTTATTAATTTTAGGCTTTTTAAAATTATTATGTTTAATTATGATTTAATTTTCCCAGTTTATGCAAAATTAAAATATTAAATCTTTATAATTCCCCATTAAATTTTAATAATATAATTTACATATTTTCTTCCGTCTTCATTAAATAATAATTGATAATATTAATTATAATAAGTATTGTAAATCAAGAATAGAATATTTATTTTAAAATAATAATAATAATAATTATATTTATATAAGGATGTTTAAATAAAAAAAAATAGTATAAGTTGTTATAAAACAAATGAAATATGAAATGATATGATTATTTTTTTTGAATATATAAATTTAAAAAAAATTATAATAAATTACTAAATAAATATTAAAAAAGATATCTTATAAAAAAATTAAATATTAATAGAAATATAATGATTTTAAGGTATTTGAAATTTTCATTTATAAAAAAAAAAAATAACCTCTATTTGACAAATAAATTCGATTTTAAAAAAAACAGGTAATATATACAAGCGTTTGTGAAAATTTTTATTTTTAACAATAAATTTTTAAAGTTTATTGTTAATTTAATCTCAAACAATAAATTATATATCTCCTTGATTTTATAAAATTTAAATTGCTTCTTTTTCATATTTAATCATTCTTCCATCTAAATCAATAATATAAAATCCATTTAAATCTTTAAGGTATCCCGCATCATCTTTTGAGCATTTTATTTACTTAATTTTTTTGTGTTCAAGAAGTTCTTATTAATAAAAAAATATTTTTTAAAAAATATAAAATTATACTTTAAATTTATGAAATAATTTTATTTATTTTATTAAATTAAAAGTTCTAATCACTACTTTTTAAAGAATTATTACTAAATTAAAATTAACTTTAATCATAGTTATCTATTCCTTCTTATTCTTATGTTTATCTTAAATTATCACTTTTAAATTTGGTTTCACTACTATATTTATAATCTTCAAATTAATCTAACAGCTATAGTTCATTTTAAAAATCTATCTGAATTTACTATTCAGAAGAAATTTTAACTTCTTAATTTTAAGCATTCTAAATTTAAGGAATTTAAAAATCTTAATAAAACAATAATTTATTGATTTATTATTATAATAAATCAAACTAGTTCTATTTTTATATTTCTAATTATTAAACTTTTTCTTGTACTAAAAAAAGATTATTTTTTATTTCTTCTAAACATAAATATTATTAGTTTTATATATTTTCTTATGTTTTAATTATAGAATTACTCTATTTATTTTTTTATTTTTTTATATCTAAACTCAATTTATTTAAACAATTCTACATTAAATTTAAATCCTAGTTATGCTTTTCTTATATTATATTTAAATTTTATTACATCTTCATGCTCGCTTATATATTTTAATCTAACTATCCTAAGTCTTTACTTTTCATTATCTACAACTAATTTATTTAGTCTTCAAACAATCTATTTTTGTCAATTAATTAATCTGTTATTGTAATTAATTAGATTTAGATTCTAATTATTCTTTGAAAATATCTTTTATATGCGATGTTTCCACTTTTTTATTTATTTTTTCATATAATCCGCTTATTAAATTTTCAATTGTTGATATTTTGTTTTCAAAATCTTTATCTTAAGATTTGTTTTATTTATTTTATATGTTTTACTCTATTTTTTAATTTAGTTTTATATTAAGTTTTGTTTATAATAATTAAATTTCATTAAGTTTTGATTTAATTTATTATTAGTTATTTTATAAATCAATAAATTTTTAATTTAGAAATTATTTTTCATTTAAAGCTAAATTTTGTTTCAAATTATTTTAATATTCACCTATTTATCTACAAAAATTGTTTAATAAAAAATATTAAAATTATAAAAATATATTTTTTTCAAAAGTTGAAATAAATAAAAAATAAATCTACTTTTTACATTTTATTGTTGGCTACTTCTTATTAGATTTTTTAGAAATAACTTTAAACAAATTCTATCATCTAATCTTTTAAAATTTCTATTTATTAACTCTAATCATTTTTTTTTTATATATTCATAATATTTATCTATTATTAATTTTTGTGTATTTTTTAATTATTTTCTATATCATTTAAAAATTTAGTCTCATGTTTTTGAAATCTATTATTTTATTATTTATAAATACTTTTTTGCAATAAATTATTTGTGGTATTATTAAAAATTGGAGGTCTGTTTTTTTAAAACTATTATCAGTTTTATTTTAATTAAATTAAGAAATGTTATAATCACTTTATAAATTATCAGTACTACTGTGATTGTTTGTTTTTTAAATAGTATTTTTCTTTGTTATTGATTAAGAAGACTGTTTTAGTGTTATTTTTTTTAAATATTCTATTTAGTCCATCTCATTATTTATTTCAAGGCTATCTATTTAAATATTATTCATTTTGTATTTAAATTTATATTTACTTATTAATTTTTAAATTAAATATTTAAAAATAAAATAGAGAATTACTATTATTATGTTTAAAATTTTCTTATAAATTAATTTATTATGTATATAAAATTATAATAATTTTTATCATTTATATATTTATTTTAAATTCTTTTATATTATTTAGTAAAATAAATTCAAGCATAAAAATTTTATATTATAAAAACAATATGAGAATAATTCATTAAAATAAATAGTAAATTTTTATAATAATAGATTTCAATTTTTAATTAGATTAGAAAAAAAAAAAAAAAAAAAATTTAATACTGTTCTACTTATTTTAATTTCTTTTAAAAATCCAATTTTAAATATAATAGTAATTAAATTGATTTCACAAGCCCAAATAAATTTTTAAATTATGAAAATTAAATAAAGTTTAGATTAATAAAATCATTTTTTTTTGCATCTATAATTTACATAGTTTTTAATTTATTTATATGACTATAAATATTGACTTAACTTATAAATAAAATAATTTAATTTAATATAACTAATATTTTTTCTTTTTTTCTTAATATATAATAACATATAAGTTTTACAGACAGTCCTTTTATTTTAAAATATTCGATTTCCTACATTTATTTGTTATTTTGAAGAGAATTTTTTTTTTTTAAAGGCTCAGTTCAAAATTAAAGCATTTATCGAAATTTATATTAATACCTATAAAATCAGGTATTTTTTTAAAAAAAATATAAATAATAATAATAATAATTATAATTTTTTATTTTTGTTATTTTTTTTCTTTTATTTTTTTGTTATTGTAATTTATATAATTATATATTTTAAATATTTCTAAACTCTTATAATTTTCTTAATAATTAATTTCTTATATACTACTGTCGCCTTGGTAAAATTCCATTATGTTATAATAGTCATATAATATTTAATTAAATTTAATTTTATTTCTTTTTCTATTTTTGATAATTATATATTTGTTTTTTCTAAATAACTATATATCTCATTATTAAAATATTAAAGAATTATTTTAATTATATTTAATTTAAAATCATTTACATGCATTAAATAAAATAATAATTAAAAAATATCTATTAATTTATTTTATATTTAATCTAATTTTTAAATGTATTTGATATTCTTTTATATCTTATATTTCAATAATAAAATGAATATCTATTTATATTTTTTTTTGTTATGTATTTAAATTATTTTACATAATCTTTAATTTTTATATAGAGAGGATAAAATTTTTCTATAAATATATATATTTTTTTTATTTATTCTGTTATTTATGTTTAAAAATTCCATTAAAAACAACAAAATCCATTATTCAATCTTTTTCAATTATTTTTTTTGTTGATTAATTTCAAATAAATATAATATATTTATTATGTACTTTTTTCATATTGTTTTTCTTTATTTTTTCCGTGTTTTTTTAAAAAATAAGTGAAAACAAACAGAAAAGTTACATTGTTTAGAATTAAATATATTTCCAAAAATAAAAAATAAAAAACATTAAAATAAGAAAGATATAAATTAATTTCAAACATTACTAATTTGATTTATAAAACTATGTTTCTTTAATTTTTAATCAATAATAGAACATTGAATAAAATTTTTATAAAAACTAGATGCGATCAATAGATATTTAAATATTTTAAAACAAATAAAGAAAATTATTTTTACTTATATTCAGATTATTAAATATAACTAAGAATAAAGAAGATGTAAGATTTTTACAAACTTAATATATTAAGGTAATAATTCATTATAATATTTATAAGGTGAAGATAAATCTAAATTTTATGGATATAGAGAAAAGAAATAGCCGAATATCCTTATTAAAACTATTAAAAATTAAGAATTTAATAATAGTAACAGATATCCAAATGCAGAAAAAAGGAAAAATTTTATCGGATAAAAATAATAATAAATAAAAAAAAACAAAATAATATTATATAAAAAAAGTAAAATAAAATAATATATATAATTAATTTAATATATAAAATATATGTAAATATATAATATAAATATATATATATATATATAATTAAATATATTATTATATATATATATTTATAATATTTTTATTTTTATATTTATCTATATTTTTTATTTTTATTTTTTAATATATATTATATTTTTAAGCAATTTTTAATTAAAATTTTACTTTCTTTTGTATTTTTAATTATATTTTATATATATTAATTTTATTTTCTTTATTATTTTCATTCAATAAAATAAAAAAAAATAAAAACTAATTTTGTATTAATATTAATACTTAAATTTAATGGATTATAAAAGATTGTTATTTAAAAATTTTTTTTTGTTACTTCTAAAATTATCATTTTTTTTTTTTATATTTTATTAATTGTCAAATATTATATAAATATATAAATTCTAGATTTTTTTTATTTTAAAGTTTTTAAAAGAAAATTTTTTTTTTTTCCTTTTTACTTTTATATTAAAAAAATTAATATTTTTAACAATAAAAATACGTTTTAAAAATTTTTACTATTATAATCTATTTTTTTTATAGGTATTAAAAATAATCCCAATAAATTACAACTAAATCGTTTAAAAGAAGATTTTTAACAACCAAACAATTTAAAGTTAAATTTTATTTAAATTAAAATTTAAACTTAAATCAATTGAATAAACTAAAAATACATATTTGTAATTTTCACAAGAAAAAGACTTTGTAATTTAAATATTTTTAAGCTTAGAAAACAATTATTATATTATTTTAATAACAAGTAAAGATAAGAAAAATAAAAAACATATTATATATAGTAAATAAGCTTGTAAAAGTTTGTAATAAATAAAAATCATTTATTATAAATTATATCAATATGTATAAAAATAAAATGTTTTTAATATATTGTATTTCATGAATTTTATTATTCGTAATGGTATTTTATTTATTAAATAATAAATTTTTACTTTTTATTTAAATAAGATTAAAATAATATATTTTTTTTTGTTTATTTATTTTGACATTATTAATTAATATTGATTTTTTTTAATTCAATAATTATCTTAATAAAAAAAATTTAAATCAGGTATATTTCTTTTAGTTAAAAAAGTAAGAAAAAATTGTTTGTAAAATAAAAGATAAATATCTATCTGTAAAACAAAATAAAATTTTCAAAAAACATAATTTAACATAAATCATTTAATGTTAAATAATGCTATAGTAAAATCGAATAAACTAAAGATGTAATTTATAATTATTTAGTTATTAATAAAAAAATTAAAAATTATATATCTTAATAATATATTATATAAAAATATATTATTTTTGAAATATATATATATATATATTTATATATTTATATATCATCAAATTTAATTTTTTTATAATTTTCTGATTTCTTTCTTTAATAAATTATAAATTTTTAAAAATAATAATAATTTAAAAATTAATATTAGATCTAATATTTTTAAATTAATTTCATGTTTTTATAAAATTAATTAATATTATCCTTTTTATCAATTAATAAATATGTAATTATTTTTTATTTACTCTAAATATTTATCCAAAAATAAAAAATAAATTATCATTTAAATAATATTTTAAAATTAAAATAATTATCAATTTTTAATTAAAAATATGAGTTTTTATTAATATGATTATTATTATAAAATAATTTTTCAATTTACAAATTAAAATATAAAAAATTGTATTGAATTATTATAAGAGATGTATTTTCATGTAAAATTTTCATCAGGAACATAATATTCTTTTTACGAAATTTTAAAGTTTAAATTTTCATTTTATAAGAACTTCAAAGGAAGAAGAACAGCGTTTCCAATAATATGTGATCTCTTTTCAAAATATTTTCCCAAATTTTTACTTTATTAGAATTCTTCTAATTTATTAATACTTAAAACAGTATCATCAGGATAACAAGCAAATACTTCTCTATATATTTCAGTATTTCTCTTTTATTTTTAAAATATTAAATTCATAAAGATATTTTTTTTTAAAAAAAAAACATACTAAAGCATTTTGATAAATATTTTCATTTAATTAATCGTTTAAAGCATCTTCACATTCAATTTCTGAAACTCCAAAATGTTCCATATATAACTTTTTTCTAAACTCATGAATAGATTTACCTAAAAATTTCTTTTGTCCTCCAAAAATGCATTCTATTTTATTTTAATCTTCAACTTTCATCTTAAAAAATTTTTAGAAAAATATATAAAAAATTATAAATATACAGCTATTTCAGAATCTCTTGTTCCTAACATACTTCTATCATTAATATTAGCAGATCCCATAATAAGAATAGAATCATCAACAATCATAAGTTTACTATGCACATAAATTATTTCAGTAACTGGTAAATTATTAATAGTACCATGTTATCTCAATCCAAATAACATAATATATTATTCTACATTTACTATATTAGGATCTTTTCTTAATTCCTCAATAAGGGAATTTCCTCCTCTAGAAATAGTAGTGTATTCCCAGTGTAATTAGCATTTCATTACTCCAGAATTACTATCATTGACTTCTCCTTCAAACCCCTTTTTTATAAAAATAAATAAAATATATAGTTTAATTTTATTTTTACAGGCAATAAAGGCATAATAATAATCACTTTAAATGCTTCTTTGTTAAGTGCAGCTTTTTTTATTCGATTTAAAATAGCTTAAGCTATTTAGTTTTTTACTTTAGGTCCTGCAGTACATGAAATAAAGAATTAATTTTCAATATAAATGTATTTATTAGCTTAAGTTATAGCATCAATATATGCCAATTAAATAGACATTTCATGGTTTTTTTCTTTCAAACCTAATGACCATGAAGAGCTTGAACGTAACATTTAACATGTAAATGTTCCAGTTTTTTCGTATGTATTATTTTATAATTTAATATTATAAAATTATTCATTTGTATCAAATTATTAATTAACGTGGTTTTCATCTTGTACTTAATTGTTTTTTTTTATTTTGAAAAATGAATAATGCTTTTTTTATTAATTTTAACTAGTATGATTATTGTCTTATTCGTTATTAGGATTTTTAATGTAATATTTACAATCTTCCTATAAATTTGTTTGTTATAAGTTTTCCAACATTTGAATATATTATTGACTTGATTCAGTATCCATATCAAAACTATATTTTTTCCTTGATTTAGACATCGGATTTTGAGCAGGTACACAAGTAGAAGACTTAGTTCTTTAAAATGTTGTATTGCTATCTTTTTCTTAAGAATATCTATATGTGTATTCATTAACTATTTTTTCTCGCCTTTTTTTTTTTTTAGATAAAGTTTAAAAAAAAAAATTAAATAAAAAATAATAAAATTAATAATAAACTAATTTTTATAATAAAATAATAAATATGAAAAAAATATAAATTCAACTATTATTTAAAATAAAATAAATTATTACAAAAAATTAAAAAATAAAGAATTTATTAATAGAAAAATACTTAAATAATTAATATTATATATATCTAAGAAAAAATAAATAAATCTTTATAAATTTAAAATTATTATAAAATCTTTAATAAATATAATTATTTATATTTATATATTTACTATTTTTCCTTTTCAGAATTTTTGAGTAACTTTAAATAAATGTCAAAATTACACTTATCTTCATTATTACTAATAACACTATTTTCAGTTTAATTCAAACTTTACTTTTGTAAAAAAGTTAATTAAATACTTCCTTTTGTTTTTGAATTTTAATTTATTATAAAATCATCATTCGATTTTGTATTTCTTTTTATTTTATTTTTCAATGAATTAAATCCTGTTACAATTTTGTCCCAATAATTTTACAATCTTATATTAAAATTTTTTTTATCTTCATTTTCAATAACTGGTTCTAAAGTATTAGCTTAAAAATTATTATCATTTTTATCATAAATATCGATTTTTGCGAAATTCCAATATTAAATGAAATGCCTACACATATCTTTTACAGGTTCTCCTTCAACCATCATTCCTATATCATGCCAAGGCATTCGAATTTAAGTTTTTCGATTTAACTACGAATATTTAAAATTCGTAACATCAACAAAATCTTTTATTCTTGAATTGGAATAATCAATATCTGGAAAGAATTTACCGTCTTCATCTGTAAGCACATGTTTTTAACTATCCCATCTTCCATAGCAAATATCTAATCCTCCTAAAAAACCTACTTTTTAATCAATGACAATCATTTTTTCATGGTGAGACCATAATAATGGTATAACATTCTTAGGATGACGCATTACTTTGATATTATAATGTAGTCCTTATAACCAATTCTTAGTATATTCAGAATTCAAAGTTAAAGCTATTTGGGTTCTCTATAAACCAAAATACTTATTTTTACACCTTTCTAAGCTAATCTTAATAACACTTTATCTATTCTACTTTCTTCGTTTTATTTTTTCGACTGGTCTTATTAAATAAAGTTAAGGAGAAAGCCACCAATCTGTAATAAATATACTTTATTACGATTAATTGATTTTTTCGTATAGTTTTTCAAAATAATTTTCCCCATCAGCAAAGAAAAGGCAAGAAGCATTCTCTCTTAAAGGTGCAAATGAATCATATTTATGGATAGATGTGTAAGGAGAATTTTTCAAAGCTTATTTTAATGAAATTATTAAATCTATAAAATGGAAAAAACTATAAGCTTTAATATTAAATTTTCGTGTGTTTGTTATTATTTTAATCTCGAGATTTTCCCATATTTTAAATTAAAAATTGGAATCAAATAAAAAAATTTCCCTTACTTTATTATTTGGGCTTATATTGTTTATTTAGTATATTATTCCTTCGGATGTTATTATTATATACCTTTTTTGCCAGCGTTTAAAATTAGAAATGAAACTTGTATAACAGTTTCGGTTTTTATATCGACCTCCAGAATGTTTTAATATGAAACATTCTTTTGCTTTATCACTATGCTTTTATTCAGATAATTCTATAAATTATAAAAATTCAGAACATGTTGATATTACTTAAAGATTTTCATTAATTATTTGTTGTATGTATTTTTCTAAATTTTCTTACTTTGCTGGTTATGGTTATAATGAAAGTGTTGGAATTTTTATATTATTTTTATGTTTTTTAATTAGCTTTTTATGTAAATTCAAAAAATCTTGAAATGTTCGACGAATCAACCATGTTTAATCTTCATAACTAATGTTAAATAAATATATTTATTAATCTAAATTTTATTATTAATATTTTTATGAAATGTCTTATAGTAAATTAGCTTAGATTATTAAATCTACTAAATTAATTTATTTAAAACTTTATATTGATAATTTTTATTTTATTTAAACTTGTTGATTCATTTCTTATATAAATGTATAAAATAAATTAACAAAAAATATAAATAATATATAAAAAAAGAATTAATGCATCTATTAATTTATTAAATTTTATTTAATTGAATTATATATTATTAATTTTAAAATAATTTTATTAAATTTAATTAAAAAAAATCTAATTTAATTGAATTATATATAATTAAAATTTATACTATATAATACTATATGATTGAAATATATATTATTAAATTTAATATAAAAAATTTAATTTAATTTATTATAAAAAATTTAATATAATTTAATTTAATTGAATTTAATTTAATTTAATTTAATTTAATTTAAATATTTATATATATATATATATTTATATATGTTTTTTTTTTTTAGCTTTTTCTTTTATCATTTTATATAAATATTTATAAGAATAAATTATAATATTTAACATTATATTTATTTTTTATAAATAAATATTTTTTTATTTTTAAAATAAAAAATATCTAAAATTAATAAAATATATTTTGTAATTCATGCCTTTTTTAATATAATATTTAATTCTATAATTATTTCGTACATATCTTGTTTTTTATGCTATAATATTTTTATTTTTATTTTTTTAAAATTTTAATTTATTTAAAAGATTTTAATATTATTTATTTTCTTAGCTTTAATTAATATTACTTTAGAAATTATTCTTTCAAACAAATAATCATAAATTTAACTTAATATTTTTTTTTTATTTTTAATTTCTATTAATATTTACTATTTTTTTTTTCAAGACATTATGTTTTTTTTTTATAATTATAATGATTATATAAAACATTATTATATAAATTAATGATATAATTAAGTTTATTAAGGGTTTTTATAATAAAAAAAAAAATAGATTATTTAATAACCTTTTTGTAAAAGTTTTAATTAAACTAATATATTTTCTTACAAAAACTAATCAAAATATTATGATTTAAACTATTATTTTTATAAAATAATATTAATAATAATTTTTTTTATAAAAATAAAAATTTAATATAATTTTTTTTATTTTAGTTTAATTTATGTATAAAGAAATAATATTAATTTTTTTTATTTCGTAAAATTTAAATATAAAAAATGATATAAAAAAATAGATACAGAATAAATATAATTAAATTATTAGAATAATTTTCATAAAATACGAGTTATATAGTATTATATTCTTTCTTATTATCCCATTTATAATAAGTTGTGAATTTTAGTTATTAGTTAAGTTTATTTATATAAATTAAACCAAATATAATTTAGAGTAACCGGAAAAATAAATGAACTAAAAATTAGTTCAAATAAATTATTAGTTAGATACAAAAAAAATACAAAATAAAATAATTATTTTTTTAAAAAAAAATTAATTATTAAAGAATCTGAAAAAATTTAACTTTACAGCCTTTTTTTATAAAAAAAATTATAAAACTTAGTAAAGAAAAGAAAAAATAACAAATAGAAGAAAATTAGTAAATTAAGGGTACTGAGTAAAATAATAATAATAAGAAATACCACTAAATATTTGGCTAAATTTATTCAAAAAGCATTAGATTATTATAAATACACACAAATTTAAAATAAATTAGAAAACAATTTGAACGAATATACTTTAATCTAATAAGCAATTTAATTTGATTGAAAATTTTACATTGAAAAAAAAAAACTAAAGAAAACAAATTAAAAAAATATTATTTGAAGGAAATAAAAGATGAAAAGTTAAAAAATTTAAAAGTAAAAAAAAAAAAAAAAATTAGATTAAAAAATGAAATGCCTAGTTAAATCTTTATAATCTAAAAATATAGGAAAATTCATCTATTTTTTTTTAAAGAAAAGAAGAATTAAAACTCTCAAAATTCAGAATATAAATTACAGCAGTTTAAGAAAAACATATAACTTTGTAATTCAATAAAAATCTTCTTTTTCTAAAAGTTTTGTTTTCTATATTATCTTCCATCTAAAGATATTTATAAGTAAAAATATAATATTTTATTTTATTATATATATAAATAAAAGGTAAAAAAAAAGAATTTTATAAAAAATTGATAAAAATAAAATTATATATCTGAAATCAAAGAACAAAAAGAATTTCGAAAATTCAATTTAAATAATAAATAATATCATCAAGAAGAAAAATATACACTTTTAAAAGTAGTAATATTTCATTACTATTTGCAGTATATATTTACTTTTAAACTTTTTATGTAAATAATATTTAAAACACTTGTCTTTACTATGCCATCTAAAAATAGACATTTTTAATTTTGTTAATATAGATGTAAATTAAATTTGTTATGAAAATTAATACTAATTTATGTCAACAAAAATAAAACTGGAAAAGATTTTAAAAGAAAAAATAGGAATTTAAAAATTAGAATTTATTTTTTAATTTAAATCTCAATATTTATCATAATAATAATTATATTAATAAGTATTAAAAATATTTATGTTTATTTAATATATAAATTAATAAAATAATTTTTGAAATTAATTTGATTTCTTTTAAAAAAATTAATATTTATTCAATATTAGTTAATATTTAAATAAAATGAATAGCTAGCAAATTACATCGACAACAACTTAAACAATAGGCATGCTTACAACGATTCATCTTTCAGGCGATTAAAACCCTTAATTATAACAATAACAAACTTAACAATAAGCATAAATTAAAAAAAAACCAAAAAGAGGAGTATAATGGGTCGAAGACACAATAGATAATGAAAATCTAAACCGCTTAAAATCTAATTGTAAAAAAATAAATATGTTTATTAAAAATTTATATAATTTAATAAAAGTATGTTGTATATATAATAAGCCTAAAGAACCAGGATAAGAAAATAGTAGTGAAACATGTACAAGTGATGATAGTGGTAATGAACTTGATAGAGACAGAATAACTAAAAAAAGACATCAAAAGAAATGTTCAAAACAAAAAAGCAAAGGAGAAGAGTAAAAAGATTTAAATTAGTGCGAAAAAACAAATAATATTGAAAATAATATAATATTTTTTAATTGTAAATGATATATTTTATTTATTTATTCTAAAATAATAATTAAACTATTATTTTGTTAACATAAAAATTTATAATTGTAATTTAATTATATTCTTTAAAACCTTGTTGTTGTTTTCCTGAGACACTTTTATGGGATTTATAACAAAACAAAAAAAAGAAAAATTTGAAAAGTCCAAAAAAATTTTGGTTAAAATTATTTGATTAGAATTATTAAAATATGGCAATTTAATATCAAAAATAATAAAAATTAAAAATTCTTAAAATATTATATATAAAATATATATATATATATATTTTATTTTATTTTTTAAAAAAATACATATAATAATAAAAAACTATTTTTTTTTCTTTTCAATTTGAATCATTATTATTAGGAGCATTTTAATTTTGTAAATTATTTGTACTTTCGGAAAAAAGATGTCTTTTTTTATGCAAAAACTCATAGGCATCTGTATAAACATCATAAGCTTCATTAACATCAACCATTAAAGTATTATAAGTGTCCTAGTTTTAAATAAAGCTTTGTAGATCATTTTCGCTATCATCATCACTATCCTAATTATCAGCCTTTTTTAAAAAGAATTAAAATTATAGGGTTTTTATTTGAATATATAGTTACCTAAAAGAATTTCTAAAATGAGTTTTTCATCATAGATTGATGTTACGATTATTCAATATTCAAAATAAATTTAGCTATCTATGAAGGTTTAAATTCTTTTATTAAGTTTTACATAGTGTCATCTAAAGTGCTCAATTCTTTTTTCATTTTTTGTTTGGTTTCATACATTTAATTAACTAAACTTTATTTTAAATATATTTATTTTTTAAAGATATTTTTTTTTTTTTTTTTACATTTCAAGTTTTTCATTTTCTTTTGTTAACTTTTTTTGCATTTTGAGTGCTTTAGTTTTCTATTTTTCTGATAATTATAATGATTAAATTATTTTAGGGAATTCAGGTCTTTTTATTTAATTATTTTTTTATTTAATATATATTTAAAATAATACTCTTAATTTTTATCTTATTAATTATAATCATCTTCTTTTTCATTTTCTTTTGAAAATATATCTTTATTTTCTGAAGCAGCATAAAGAATGTATTTTACATGGACAGGTAACATCTATTCAGTGATTTATTTAAAACAATAATCTAAAATCATAAGTTTATCAGGATTATTAGAACCAAACTTTTTCTATTTTGATTTAATTTAGTTATATAATTTGATATTACTTTTAGAACATCTATAATAGTTGCAATATCGCTTTCACTTGCATTACTATTTAATGCATTTTTTAGGTTTGATAATAAAATAGTTTTATTTGTTTGTTATTCGTTTTTCTTAATTTTTTTTTTTTTTTTTTTTTAAATTAAATTTATTGATTTTTTTTACACATTAGATTTAATTTTAAAGATTATTTAATAAGTTTTCACTAGATTAACATATTTTTTTTGATTCTGCAAGAATATCAGAAAGAGATGTTACCTTTTTTTAATTTAACAAAAAATTAAATAATTTTTTACTTTATTTTCTAATAACTCTAAATATATTTTTTTCTTTTTCTTGAGTTTCTTGCCGATTCTCTGTTTCTGACTAATTTTTAATTATCTTTTCTATCAGTAGTATCATTTAAAAGTTATTAGCCTAAAATATAGATTATATAGAAAATAAATAAATATAAAAATTTTATTAATTATAATAATTAATTTCTATATGAATTATTTGTTTAATATAAAATTATTTTAAATTTTTAATACATTTTTATATTTTTTACCATTTAATTCATTTAATCCATAACTGGTTTTTGCCTTTTTAATTATTTTTGCGTCTAATCTAAAAAAATATTTTGTGTTTAATATGTAAAAAAATACTTATTGTTTACTTATTCACTGATGGTTTATCTAAAATTGGTAAATTATCAACAGATGTTTTAATTAAAGTATTTATTTTTTTAATATATGTATTTTTAGAATTAGATTATTTTGTTTTATTTTAATTTTCTTATTTTTAATTAAATATCTAAACATCTTCAGCCTTTTGTATCATATTATTTTATACTTATTAGTCCTGTAATATATATAAAATTATATAATTAATATTATGATATTTAAATATTTATATATTTAATTTATTTAATGTTAAATAAATATTCCTTTCAAATACTTGTAAATTTGGAATATTTTAGTTATAATCATATTGATAATTAAACTCAAAACCTTTTTAATTATTATTTTACATTTCACTAAAACAATCTTTTAATCTTTTTTTTTTTTTTTTTTTTTAATAAAAATTATTCTAATTGCATAAATTAAATATAAAAAAATATATAATTTAATTGTTTTTTATATCTAATATTATATTTTTTAAATTATTTTATAAAATCTATTAAATTATTTTTGTATTTTTTTTTTTTAAATATGATAAAAATTTATTATTTTCATACAAAAAAATAATATATTATTCTTAAAAAATAAATTATAATTTACAGAAATAATTAAATATAATATTATTTTTAAAAATTATCTTATTTTATAATCTTTAGAAATTATAAATTATTAAAGAACTTTATTACAAATACATTTTATATTTCTAATTTAAAATAGTTTCTTTGGATAAATTAACAATATTTATCTATATTCAAAACTATATTTTTATAATTTTATTTTGAATAATATCAAAATAATATGTTATATTATCTATATATGCTCTAAAAGTATTATATTATTTATCTTAAATAATACTTTTATAAATTAATGAAGAATTAAATTTTTTGTAAATATTAATTAGTAAAATTTGATTAATTAATTTTAAATTTAAAAAAAATAAAAGTAAAATTTAAAAAAAAATAGTAAAAATAAATAAATATAAAAAACAAATAAGAATAAATTATAGAAAAAAATATAGATGAATATTAAATTATTTTAAAAATTTAAATATCATTAAAGTCCCCCAATATTTTTAATAAATTTATATAAAAATGCTAATCCAATAAAAGTATATATAAATTAATATTTTTATATACTAATTAATTAATATTCTTATTTTCCTTCTTCAAATAATCTTTCTACCCAATCATTCAGTTTTGATATTTCTTCTTAGTTATTTTAAGTCATTAATTTATTATAATCTTATATTAATTTCGATTAGTTAATATTATCATCAATACTATATTAAACTTCTAAATAATTATCCTTAATATTAACTGCTATAGGTTTTTCTAAGGATATTATAAATTACTATGAAATAAATCACAAAAGTAAGGATTTTATTATTATTGCATATTAGATTCGTAATCCTAATATATAATTTTATTTATGTTTTTGTATAATTATTCTTTTTCTTTTAATTAATTAAATTTATTCATTTTATTTATTAAATTTTTATTTTCATATTAAAATTTTTTGTTTGCCTTTTGAAAATGTATTTATTATATATGTTAAGAAAACGATCTTCTTAAAAAATGTTAACTAATATTTTAAAAACATGATATATTTATACTAGGCTAATATTTATCCATTCAAAAAAAAATAAAAAGAAAAAAAAGTAATTTATTTTTATCTTTATTAATTATTTAAGAAAATATATAATACTATAAATTATTATATGGTATAAAGATATTATAATAAATAAATTTAATAAAAGTATATATAATAAATTAAATATAAATTTATAAAAATTATTAAATATTATTAAAAATATTTTAATATATGTTAATCTTTATATTTATATAGATATCTTTATTAATAAGTTTTTTTAAAAAATAATTTTTAAATATATATATTATCTCATAATAGTTTATATTTTTTAAAATTTCATTCTTATTTATTTTATTTACATATCAATAATAATTAAAATAAATTTTAATTAATTATTATTTTAATTTTTACAAAAAATATATATATATATTTATTTATATATAATTATAAATTCGTTTTTAGAAATTTAATTTTCTACTTTACTCTAATTTTTTTTTTTTCATATTATTACTTACATAAATTTTTTAAATTAATAAGATAATTTTATTAAAGAAATATTGTAAAAAAGTAGTGTATTTTTAATTATATATTGATTAAATTCATTAAATAATGTAATTTTAATAAACATTTAAGTAAAGTAATATTTTTACAATTTTTTTATCTTTATTTTGATCTGTACTTTTTTAAAAAAATAATAAACAAATAAAAAAAATGATTTTTTTTTTAAAAAGTAATTAAAAAACATTTCGAAATAAACTAAGGAAGATATAATATCGAAAAAAGAAAATAATAAATATCAAAAAATAAATTTATTTCAATATAAAAGTTTATAAAATATAAAATATTAAAAATTATTTTAAATTTATTAAATTATAATTTTTTCAAATAAGTTATATTGTTATATTATTATTAACATTTTATAAATATAAATATTATAATCCAAAATAATTTTTAAAATTAAAAATTAAAGATATGAATTAAAAAATTTATAAGAAATAAATTAATTTATAGGTTTATAAATATTTTTTATTTTAAAAAAAATTTATATTAAAATATTTTATTAAATTCTATTTAATTTTCTATTATTTATATATATATGTTAATAAAAAATATATAAATATATATGTATATTATTAAATATATATATATATATATATATATTATTTTATATTTTATTTTTATATATTTTTTTTTTTATTTTATTTTTATATTTTATATATATATAAATCTTTATTTATTTTTATTTATATATATTTTAATATATTTATATATCAATATATATATATTTCTATATATATATATTTTACTAAAAATTTTTATTTATAATTAAAATTAGTTTAAAATTACTAAATAAAAGATAATTATTTTTTTTATAATTTATATATTATAATTTATATTAAATTAATATTAAAACTAAAAAACATAATTTAAATCAATTACTTTCATTAATGTAAATTTTAAATATTTAATTATTTCCTTCACTAAATAAGAATTACTTAATTAGATTTTTTTCTTATAGATGTTAATCAAATATTTTTTCACTTATACCTGCTCTAACTCTTGTGGCTATATATACTATTAGATTTTTATTATTATCAAATAATTTTCTTAAACTTACAGTTAAAGGTTCTATACTTGCAATCCAAAACATAATATCAGCTCCAATTATAATGTCAAATTTTATATTTTTATGTTATTTTAAAAATTCCTTTATATTTTTATTATTTTAAAAAATTGTATTATTTTTTTTACATTTTCTCCCCATTTAAATATATTAATTTCTACATTTTTATTATTAGCATATTATTTATTTATTTCCATTAATTCATGAATTATTTCATTACCATCTGTTATATATACTTATTTTGCATATTAAGAACATACTAAACCTGATAATCCTACACCTGCTCCTAGTTCTAAACATGTTTTATTCTTAAATGCCTCCTTGTTATCAACTATAAACTCAGCTAATTATTCAGCAGCTCTCCAGACTATTTATCCTGTCAAATCCCAATCAGTAGAGCACGAAACTGATGCTTAATACTCTTATTCACAATCTTTATATTAAAATTTTTTTAGAACATATTCTCTATTTATGAAAAGGTTTGCATCAAAATTATCTTCCATTTAATTGTAGTTTATATTATATTAAAAGTTAAAATTATTTTATATATAATGTTAAAAAAATATAATAGTAACTATTTTAATTTATTTTTATTTTTTATATTTTCTTTATTTTTTATTTAAAATAATTTAATTATTTATATAAAATTATTAACGATTATAGATTAAAAATAAATAACTTGTAATAATTAAAAAGCCAAGTAAAAAATTATAAAAAAAGTTAATATTTTAAAAATAGAAAATTTACAAACAAATAATTAATTATTTAATAATAAAAATATATTAATTTATGCAGAATAATTAAGATAATTTAATTAAAATATATGAAAGCCTAAAAAACATTTAAAGTATATGTTAAGACAAAAAAAATATGTTTTCATTTAACTTACAAGATAATAACGATTGTGAAAAATTAGTTAATTATGTAGTTGATTAATAAAATTTAATACAATAATTATATTAAAAAATAGATTTTTTAGTTTAAGAAATATATAAAATATCTAATATACTAGAATAAATGACTTAATAAAATTAAAAAAACAGATAAAAATATGAATAAATTAAACTTAATAATATCAATATTAATGGCTAAAATAAATAAAATTAAAATAATCTAGTAAAAATAGAAAATTCAATAAAAAATGAAAAATGTAAGACTTAATTATATAATATTTTTTAAACATTATTTATAAATATCTTTTTATTAAGAAAATTAATGTTTTAATAATTAAAATGATAATAATACATTTTAGAATTTTAGAAAACAAATAAATTAAGCAAATAATTAATATTTCATATATAATCATTCACATATACTACAAGAAAATCATATTTGTAAATAAAAATAGTAAATGTTGAATAAAATTAATTAAAATTTAAATATGATAGAAATTAAAAAATATAAATTTAATGAAAATATTGTCAAATCAAATAATATAAAGTAAAAAGCATAAACAAGTTAATATAGTAGAAGCTAATCGCCTTAGCATTACAATAATTATGATTAATATTTTAATATTGATTCTAATTATGGAAAATTATAAAAACCAGTTAAGTGAATAAAGTTACAATAAATTAAAATATATTTATTATATAAAAAATAATTAATATAAATAATAAATACTATATATAAAGATAAAATAAATAAAAAAATAACATTACATATATATTATATGATTAAATAATATAGTAAAAATATAATATTCGAAATTATAAATAATATATAAATAAAATTTCAGATAATAATAATTAATAATAAAATTAAAACTATTCTAAATTTTAGAAAAACATAATATTTTATTTTAATTAAATCTTTTCATATTAATAATAATCAAAAAAAAAAATATTTATTAAATATAATTATATTATTTAAATTTTTTAAAGTAATTAAATTAAATATATTTTTATATAAAAAAAAACATTATTTATTTAATTAAATAAATATTAATTTAATTAAAAATAATATTATTCATTTAAATTATATATATAAATTAGACTATTTATGTATTTTATAATTTCAAAAAAAATAATATCTTATATTAGAATATGTTCTAAATTAGAAGAAATATATATATTTCAAAAAAAATAGATATATTAAAAATATATTAAATTTGATATATTTTAGTATAAATTTTTTAATTTATTAATCTTTATTTATGTGTGTATATTAAGTGTTTTTAGATTTTTCTTTTTATTAAAATATTCTCCTAAAAAAAAAAGTTTTAAATATTTTATTTTAACTTATAAAATTCAAATAAAAAGGAAGAGGAGCAGTATATTGATAATTAAAAGAGTAATGAAGATTATAGAAATATTCGTTTTCTTTACAATTATTATTTTGATTTAAAATTATATAATTATAATATTTGTTATTAAAATTAATTTAATAACACATTTATTATTATCTTAATCTTGTAAAATAAATTAATGTAAGATTTAAAAGTTTCTTTAATATCAACTGTAATTTTATTATTAATATTTTATTTCTATTGAGAACAAGATTATAAAATGTTTAAATTTATAAAAAAAACTGATATTAATTATTTAATTAAATAAGGATTTAGAGAATTTTATAAAGGAATTAAAACTTCATTAATTGTATCGCTTTTTAAGAACTTCAATATATTTACTTACTTATAAAAATATCAATTAAATTTTAAGCTTTTAAAATTAAATATAAAATATATAACAACCTGATTTATATCTGAATTAATATGTAATACAATACAATAATTATTTTTTGGTTATAACAAAACAATATAAATATAAAAATAAAAGCAAATACAAATTTAAATAAATATGTTTAATAAATTTATAATAATAATGGTTATAAAGGGGTTATTTTAAGCTATATAAGTATTTTTAACTATGTTATATATTTTCTTTTATATGAAATATTTAAAAAAAAAAAAAGTTAATTATTAATAGTTCTTTTTATAAATTATGTGCTTTAGTATATATTTATCTTAGTTATTTAATTGTTACTAAATAATAGTTATGTGCTTAAAATATTGATTTTATTAAACAAATTTATAATTTATATCAAATCAAGGATTTATTAAGAATTTAAATGTAAAACCTTATTTTTAATATTATTAAAATAATTACATAAGAAATAATTTTAATTAATAATATAAAACTCAATTTATTCATATTATAAGTTATGCTTTTATTTTTTGTTTCAATTAAATTGTTTTAAGAATTTATTAAAAGTACAATTTTTAAATTTATAAAATAAATAAAAACGAGTTGAAAATCACATATTTTTTTATTATTGGACTGTTTTTTAGAATTTTTTTAAAGTGGATCAATTAAATCTAATTGATTTTTTTTAAAAAAAAATAATTAATTAGAGACTATTAAATTAGTAAAAATCAAATCATTACATTCCTATTACATATTATTAAATTATTTAAAATATATATGATTATATTAAATGAAAAGTGTAAGATTTATTTAAAAATGAACTTAAATAATTTTATTGGAAATTTATAAAATTAAATTCTAAGAATAATTTAAAATATTTATAAATAGGAAAAATTAAAAATAATTTTTAAAATAAAAATTTGTAATTAATTTTTAATTATTTGTAATAATTAAATTAAATAAACACAAAATATATATAAAATTATTATTATATATATTATTTAATATATAAAAGACTTTTAAATATTTTATTTTTTTTAAATATATTTATGAATACATAAACTTAGATAACATAAAATGTTAATTAATAATTAATATATAATATACTAAAATTTATTATAAGTATAAAAACAAAAATAAAATATAAATGCATTAATATATAAAAGTAAAATATATATATATATATATATATATGAAATAAATTATTATATTTAAATTAAAAATCTTTTAATTATTTATATATTACTTATATATTTATAAATATATGTACTTTTTTATTTATTTTATATCATACTTCAATTGAATTATTAATTTTACAAAATTCATTTAAATTATTTTATTAAACATTTTCATAAAACCTTTTATTTTTATCCTCTTTTTATACAAAGATATTAGCTGTAAGATTTTTTTCATTAATTTTAATTTTATTGTGAATTTGTTATTAACATTTAACTAATTCATTAATAATAATCGTATTATTTTAATCTAATTCTAAAGCCTTTTAAAAATTTTTTCCAGCACTTTAATAATTTTCACTTGTTAGGTATATTTTTCCTAATAGATAATATGCTTTTGAACTTTTATGGTCTAATTTTAAAGCTTCTATGCAAGCCTTTTCAGCATCTTATATATAATTGTTTTTTAAATGCATCATTTTTAAATAGGATAAGCATATGTTTTAGTAAATAATGACTTTTAAGTTTTTTATTTATTTTTTTTCCTTATCTGATTTACCATTTTCATCAAAATATTCCAAATCTTCATCACAAAAAAGTTCAGGTTTATTTTTCCAATTTGGACGTTTACTTTTTATATAACGAAATATACAGATAGCTTATTCATAAAATTTGGAAGCTTCTGCATATTACTTTTATTTAAATTTTTGATTTCCAGTCATTCTTAAAAGGTCGGAAACAAAATATCTTTATAAAGGTGGTTATAGTATTACATTTGCAAAATTGTCTTAATAAAAAAGACCTTATTTAATAAATTAAGGAAAACTTTCAAATTTCTTAATTTTATAAAAACTTTCTTAATTCTTGTTTTTTAATTAATTTTAAAATAATTAAATATAATCTTCCATTTCCTTTAAAATTATATATATTGTTCAATATACTTTTATATTAAATTGAAAATGTTTATTAGTTTTTATTGATTTTTTTTTAAAAAATATGATATAATAAAGTTTTTTTTATGGTTTATATATAATTTTTTTTTTGGGAAAATATTATTTTTTACTTTAATATTTATTATACAATTGCATAATATGTTATATATTTTTATGTAAAGAAGAAAATAATACTAAATAAAATTTACTTTGTGAACATTAATTAATAAAAACTAAAATAATTGTTTTTTTTGAATAAAAAATATATAATTATTTATTTTTTTATAAAAAAAAAATTAGTTTTTTCTTATGCGATTATAAAGAGACTAATATTGTTTTAATAGAAATTAATTAAACATAATATTAAAAAATTAAAATTTTTAAAAAATTAAAATAAATTATTTAATTTTTTTTTTGAATTTCTATTAAAATTATTGTCATCATTAAAATATTTCTAGTTAGTTTTTAATAAAAAAAAATATATGTGATATAATTAATAATATATAATAATATTAAAATACCTTTATTTTTATGTTTTAATTAATTTTATTATGTATTCTTATAAATTTTAACTAATTAAGAGATTTCAAAGCTTTAAGTAGTAGTAAATTAATACACTTTATCATTAGTAAAAGAGAATTAAATCATTGTAGGAAAAACTTTAACGTTTAATAATTCAAAATACTAAAAAGAACAAATTTCTTAAATTTTATTAGGCTATAAAAAATAAATTCTATCAAATTTAATTCCAATCCAAATATTATCAGTAAAAACACATTCATATGAAGAATTTCTTAAAGTATTTTTATAAGTTTGAACATAAAATAAAGAAGTACCAAAAAATTATTTCATTTTAACAACATTCATAAAAATAAGACGCGCATAAATTCTTAAATAATTAGGGTTTTTATTATTTTAATCTATTTATAAATTATTAAAAAATTAAACTAATTCTTCAAGTTTATTATCCACTCCTACTTTCCATTAATCTTCAGTAAACATATTGAAAATTAAAATAGGAATAATAGATTTTATTTATTAAATTTAAATAGATAATTTCACATGATTAATATCCAAAACTTAATTAATATACAAATAAAGTACTACAAAAATGCAATATTCAGGAAAATCTAATTATAGTTTCATTTATTATATATCTTCGAATAATTAAGAAGAAATAAGTTTTAATCTACATTAATCAGATTTATAATAGTTTTATTCTTGTTCAAAAGAAAGCCATAAATATTTTTTAAAAACAACAGTATATTTTTCTGAAAAAAAAAGGCCAAAATTGGTCATAATTTTAGTAAAAACATTATTCTATTTTTTCTAAACTTTTTAGGAGAAAAGCAATTTATAAAGCATTTCATCTTCATCTAAAACATGAATATTTTGTTAAGAATCCTATAAACATAACCTAAAATCTAAGCATTATTTCAAACCTATAAACTAAGAAATTTATTAACATATTTCTTAACAACGCATAAATTTTGAAATTTATATTTGAATTTCTTTTTTATCTGCAAATTTTACATTTATTTTTTAAATTTCTTATTCTTGACAATGACAATAAGTTTATCTATTTATCTTTTAGTATACTGGTCTAATTTCTTATAAAATATTAACAGATTTATCAAGATTTTGCTCTTAATTTGATACTTAAGATAATTACAAACTATTATCTTAAACAGTTATATTTATAATATATCCTATTTCTTAAGAAACAGATGAATCAGATTAACTCTTTAATTTATCAGGTAATGTATAAAAATCCATTGGAAGTCCTAAATAATCTAAAATAGTTTTCGACTTTTCAGAACTATTAAAATCTTAATGTGAAAGTATCTAATATAGTTAAAATATAAAAAATAAATATAAATATTTAAATAAATACAGTTTATAAAAATTTTTAAATAGTAAGTTTCCTTGATTCAATAGTTTTTGTTTTTAAAGAACCTATCCAATCCATTCTACTTAAATGGGGGATATTAATATTAGGAAAATTTTCTCTTATTTTTTTTTCTACCTCTACCATTTCACTATATCTAATAAAAATTTTTTATAATATTTCTTAAAACTTTATTTCTATTATATATATTGTATATTTATTAAAAGACATAGGGTTTCTTTCTTCTGTTCCTATAACATTTATTTCTATATCATATTTTATTTCTTAAGAATTTGATTTTTATGATATATTCTTTATCAAATTTTAAAGTTTATCAATTAATTCATATTTTTATTATTCATTTTGTGCCATTAATTATATGGAATTGTTTTTTCCGTTTATTTAGAAAACATTCTTGAAATATTTTGTATCTTCTATAATTTATATTCTACTACTTGTATCTAAAAATACATAATCGGAAGCTTTTACGTTTCCTTCAATTGTTTTTTCAGAAACTAAAATTAAATCTGTTAAAAAATATATAATTACTTATTTTTCTGAATTATTATCACAATAATTTAATATTTCTTCACTTTTTATTTTTTTTTAAAAAAAAACAATATTTTTTTTACAATAAAAAATCTCGTTAAGCAACTCCAATAATATTAACTTTTTCCTCAAATAAATTTTATAATTCAATTTTTTTAAAACTGGAAAGATATTTTTCCATTGCTTTGTTATTAAATTCATTAACTTCTTCGAATTCTTTAAGAGCTTTTTTAATATTTAAATAATCAGGATGATTTTCATAAGTATTTTTTAATAAATCTTTAAATAAAAGTACATATTTTGGTAATCTTTAAACAGGTTTTATAAGATAAGATTCTAAATCTCCATTTAAAAGTACATTGTTTTCAACATTTTAAATAAATTTATTAAATTTCTAATTTTAAGTTTTTAACTTTTCACATAATTATCTCGAATGATCAAAATTGTTCAAATATTCAATATACATTTTAAAATATGGAATTATAAATAATATACTGTTTTTTGTAAAAATTGAATTATAATGATAGTTTTAAAAAGATTCATAAATACTTTCATAAAACTTCTAATTTAGTTAATATATTTAATTTATTTGTAAAAAAATTTCTTATATTTGCTCATTAGTTATTATTTATTACTCTTATAAAGGATTTATTATATCATGTTATATTATTTTTAAGCATTCTACATATTTTTTTTCTGTTTATATCAATTCTTGTACTACATTATATCTATATTTTGATTACTTTTTTATCTTTTTGTATATTAATCTTTGTTTTTTTCCACGAAAAACACTCTGGATTTTTACTAATGATTTTTCAGCATTTTTATTTAATTTAAATTCATTGTTTTATTCTTAAATTAATTACTTATTTATTAAATCAACAGCAAATTAACTTATTATTTAATTTAAGTTTTCATTATTTATTTTACAATTTTAATCTTAATTAATTAATTCTTTTTCTTATTCATTTATCTCTATTTAAGATATTTCTTGTTAATTTTTTTCATTTGTTTTATCAATATATTCAATAAAAACCTAATATTTTTTATTAATATTTTTTTCGTTACTATATATCTTCGCAAAAATAAAAGTAATTTAATTTCCTGGAAAAAAAAAAAAAAGAAGAAAAAGAAGAAATAGTTATTTTTAGAGGATATGTTTCGATTTTTCTTAATATAATTCTTCTTATTTAAAAATTTGTTAATATAAGTTTATAAATACACAAAGTAAATATATTTATCAAAAAAAAAAAAAATATTTTTATTTTTATAATAAAATCAATCAAATAATTTAAAAATGTTTTTTTTTCTTTTTTTTTTTCTGTGTTTTATAAAAATACATTAGTATAAATATATTTTAATAGGAATTATATTAAGAAAATTCCAAACTCAATAAAAATGGCTTCTTCTTCTTTTTTTTGTTCTTTTGTTTAATAAAATTAAATTACTTTTATTTTTGCGAAGATATATGATAATATTTAAATTAAATTTTATTTTGTTTATTACATTTTATTATTATGGTTTATTATGATCTTATTTATTTATTTACTCTTAAAAATTATATTCTTCCATATTTTTTTAAAAATAATAAAAAATAAAATACTAATTAAAATTAATTATATTATTTTATAAATAAAAAAATATAAAAAATCTTTATAATTAATAAAAAAAATCAATACATAATTGTTATTTTAGTTTAATTTTATAAAATATTATAGACATTTTTATATTTTTTTTTTTTTGTATTCATTTGATAGTTTTATTTAATTATAATAATTTTTTTTTTTTAAAAAAAAAAAAAATTATCATTTATATATATTATCTTAATTTGCACTAATACTTCTAATTTTTAAGTTATTATTTTCAAGTTTTTTGGTAATTTTTCTTTTAAACATATTTCGGCCTTTAATTTTAGCTTTTTTCTCTTCTTCGTCAAAATTTAATTAATATTAACTTTTACTTTATAATATTATTTTTCTTTATTAAACTTATTGTTCAAGTGATTGATATTAATAATCATCTCCATCACTAACCTCCTCATAATCCGATTTTTCTTCTTATTCTTCATCTTCACTACTTAAATCTTATTAGGGAGATTCATTTTCATCTTCATCATCATCAATAGAATTATTTTCTTTATCTTCTTCAACTTATTCTTCTTCTTCTAATTATTATTCTTCTAGTTTATTAAAGGAGTAATTTTCATCATCCAAAATTAACGAATCACCTTCAGATTAATTTTCGGTTTCAACGTTTCCGTGTTATGAAGTATGTATAGTAACATTATTAGAAATTTCATCATATTTTTTTTTCTTACTTTTATTTTTTTTGATTTTTTAAATTTGTCTAGTTAACTATTTTTTAAAAAAATTTGAATTTTTTAATCTTTTTCATCAATTTTTTATAAGTTTATATTTTTTTCATTATTATTTTATGCTTAATTAATATTAGATAGAACTTCGTTTTTTTAATCTAAATTAATTTAAATATTTTATTGTTATTCAATATCATCTAAAAATTTCTACATAATAATTTATTTATCTACTTCTTAATTTACATTCTATTTATTTATTAATGGCTTTATTATTTTATTAAACGATTCATATAATTATAATGCATTTAGACATTTTTCACCTACTTAATATTTTTATTATTTTATCATTTTTCTCATATAAACGTTTATTACTTTATGAATAATATTTATAGTTTTGTCGACATTTGTATTATTTATTTTCGGAATTAAATATTCATCAGACTTTTCCATAAACCATGCATGAATAATTCTAATATTAGTAAAGTTTTAAATATATTTATTCACTTTTTTATCTAATGTCATATATTTTGATCTTACTGCAAATCTTTGTTTATGTTTAAATTCTTTTATTATGCAAATGCTAAAAGGAATCACAAAAGGATATTTTTTCATCATATTAAGCATAAAACCGGGTGTTAAATGAACACCTTCAATAACTAAAGGCTGTTTATTATTAACATATTATTGTATTATCTAATTAATTTATTTTTAATAATAAAAATATAAAATAAAATACTTAATCTAACTTTTCTTAAACTAATTTACATTACTATTTATATCCTTAAATAACTTTCTTTTATTCTTTTACTGTTTGATCTTAAACAAAAGATCCGGCTTCATAAGTACTAGCAAAAAGAATTTAAAGTTATTTTTCATCCATGAAATTTCTCATAATATGCCTAATACTATCAGTACTTATGCAAGTAGGAATTTAAAATCGAGAGGCTAAAATACTTGAAACTGTAGACTTTCCAGTCCCTGAAGTTCCTCCTAATAAAATAATCAAAGGAAATTATCTTCTAAGTATTTATAGGCACATCTAGAAGTCTTATAAAAGCCTTTATTTACCATTTTCTCTTATATACTTATTTCTTAAAGCTAACTTATATATTGCATCTTGAAGGTCTTCATATTTTATTTATAATCCTTATATTTTAGGATTTTCTTTTCTACTTTTCATTTCTTCTTCTTTTATCTTATTACAAAACTTCATAACATCTTTAAATTTCAAACCCATTAATTATAATGTATATTTTATTACATCTAAATTTATTAACTTTATTGGTTTTTCTTATAAATAATAATTTTAATAATCATCTTTCTTTTGTAACTTATCATTTTCAGTATCTTAAATATTCACAAAACGTTCACAAGAATCAATATTTAATGGTGTTTCATTGTTTGAGGAATTAGAATCTTTAAATATTTTTTTGTTTACTTTTATAGTAACAGATAAGTTGGTTAATATGATTGTGAGTATTTCAAATAAATAGGAAGTTAATGATACAAAAGATCTTTTTATATATCCATAATATTCTTAATACTTTTTTTTGATTTATATTTTATTTATATTATTATAAAATCTGTATTTATAATTATAAAATATAATTTAATAATTAATTTTTTTTTTTTTTTTTTTTTTCCTTTTTATTTTTTATTATGTAAATAATTTATAAAATTAATAATATTAAGAATTGTGTATTAATATGTAAAAAAAGTAATATAATATAATAAAAACAAAAACAAAATATTTATAAAATATTAATTAGTTATACTAGTTTTTAATATATAAAAAATATATTACTAATATTTTATATTAAATAAAAAAACATATTAATTTTTGTGTAATAATATTATTTAAACAAAAAAAAATACCTATAGTTATTTCTTTAAATGTCCTAATTAGCAATATAATATATAATTGAAACTTTTTAACTTACCTTTTATAGTTTATTAAATTAATTCTTAATATTTTTTATATTATATATATATTTTTTATTTTTTTAAAAAAAAATTAAATTTTATTATAGCATATTTATATTTGTATTTTTTTAAAAAATTATAATTTAAAACATAAAATTATTTGTAATTTGTAATACATTAAGATTTAATTTAAAAAGTTATTATTAAATGAGTAAAATAAATATTAAATACGGTGATATTCTATTGATTAAATTATCCGATTCAGAGCATTTAATATATTCAGAAGGTTTTTAAAATTCTAAAGTTAAATTAAAAAGTTAAAATTGTGAACATAAATTTGAAATATAAGATTGTTTATTTTAAATTCAACCAAAATTATTTTTCGATAATTTATAAAAATGTGAAAAGGCATAACTAAAATAATTAGAAAAGGAAAAACTTATAGAAAACTATGAAGAAGAATATAAAATAAATAAATAATAAATATGTTAAAACTATCAAACAGATGTGTTTTATTCTTAAAATTTTCTTCTATAACATTTAAAATCACAAAAATATTTTACAATAAATCAAAATAACTTTAATAATCAAATTTTATCACCTTATCTTGAATATTATCCAGAAAACTAATATTCATTATGTTTTTAGCAATAAAATTAACATAAAGCAAATTAAGAAAATAAAGTTTTTTACGGAGATAAATTAGTATTTGCAATTTAAAATCAAATAAGCAATAAAAAATTCATTTAACAAATTATAGAAAACTAAAAAAAACTTATTTTTTTAGAAGAATTTTCATTTAAACAACTACTGTCATTTTAGTATGTAAATAATATAATATTTTAAACTTTTTTGTTTATTTAAAAAAGATTAATAAAATACGAAGATATATAAAGTGAAAATATAAAATCAGGAGATCTAGTAAAAATAATAAACTTAAGTACTAAAACTTATTTAAATCTAAATGAAGAAGAAAATTCTTCAGTTTAGGAATAAAATCTAATCAAAAATTAATAAAGTTAACCTTAATTTAATACAAGTTCAAGTGTTTTTTTAGATAATTTGTAGAATAATACTAACGATAAATAATTTAAATCTTAAAGTATTTAATAAAATATCTTTTTAAATGAAAAAAATTCTTAAATGTCTATTTGGATTATTGAAAATGCTTTAAATTTCTATGATTTTTAAATAAAATTTCGTACTGCTTTCTATATTAAAAGTTTCATGTAAAATAATTATTATATTTCGCATATATTTATTCTTTTTAATAAGAAATAATCAATATCTATCATTTGTTGAAAATCATAATGAAGACAATACATAATAATATGAAATATACTTCGGAAATAGATGCGATGATAGCGAGTTTATTTTTATTGATGAAAAAGAAATTGAGAATAATATAAATAATTAATAAGTAAAATACGGAGATTAGTTTTAAATAATCCATAAGAAATCAGGAAAAGCAATTAATATAAGCTATAATAACTAAGCTTTTTTATTTACAATATCCTTATAAGATAAAAATTAAAATAAAGAATATTTTAGAATAGAGAGAATAGAATTATAGGAATAATGGGATTATTTATTTCTGAAAAGTAGTTATATATTTATAAGAAATTTTTTCGTAAAATAACAAATATAAATAATGAATTCTTTAGAATAAATAAATAAAATTCTAAATTAAATATAGATATTTTTAAATTCTAAAAAGCAAATTTTATATGAAATTTTCAAATAAAATAAATCTATTTAAGAACGAAAAAAGAAATTATTTTTGTTTAAATTTTATTATCTTTTTTTAAACTTAATTATCATTTTTGAAAAAAAATCAAGTGCTTTAAATTTTTATTAATAATTTAAAACGAATTCTTAATTTTTGGAATCATAAACAGAGTTTTAAAATGTTGGAAAATGTATTATAAGTAATCTTGTTTAGAAAGAAATCAAAATTGATTTTTTAAAAGAAGATTCTGAAGAGGTTAATTTTTGTATTTTAAATAATTAAGAAATTAATTAAAATATTAATTCAATTTAAAATTATTCTTTTGATATATTATTCTTTATTTTTAATGAATTTCTTTTTACTCTATAAAATATTTATTTAATTACTTTTGCTATTATTTAAAATGTATTTCTATTTTTTCCTTTTTTTAAAAAAAATATAATATTTTTATTTAGATAGATATTTAATCAAATTAGTTAAAATTACTCAGTATTATTCTAAAAAAATATAATATTTTGAACTATAATCTAAAAGATATACAAAATAATAACTAATATTTATTTTTTTAAAAAGAAAAAGATGACTTTCTTTCTTTAATAATAAAGAAGTATTTGGTAAATACTTTAATTTTTATATAAAATTTAAACAAAAAATATTTTAAAAGGTAAAAGAATACGATTTATTAGTTAATATAAATTTAATATAATTTTTTATAGATATTATTTTATAAGAAGATTAAGATGATACCAATCCTTAAAATTAAATATTAATTGGTAAATTAATATTCTATAAGTTAACAAAAGAATAATTCCAAAAGATATTAATTTATCACAATTTAATTGATAATGGTGATAATAAGAATGATTTTCCGAAAATATATATATAATTAAAAGATTAAAATGATAAAAAAATGCCTAATGAAACATTTTAAAACTATTTAAATAATAATATATAATTAAATTTATAAAGTTTGGAAGATTTTTTATAAGATAAAAAAGGATTAAATAAATAATATTTAAATATATTTATGCTTTAAATAAATTTATATTCTATTTTATGCTAAAATTAAATTTATTTTAATATTATAATATTAAGATAATATTTTCCATAATCTACTTTATTTACTATAATCTAAAATCCTAAGATTCCATATAAATTTCGTTCTTTATTTCTTTAATTATATTAGAATCTATATATAAATTGCATTCCTTATGTATCTAAAGCAGCTCACATATCTAAATTAAGAATTTAAGAAGAGCTAAAAAATTAATGCGAATATAATAAACTAGAAACTCTAAACGAAAAAAAAGAAGAAAACTTTAATACAATAATACCTTCATTTGAAGATCAAATAAATTTTCTTTAAAAAGAGGATTATTTTTAAAAATTGAATTAAAATAGAACCAAAAAAAATCCTCAAAAATTAAATGAAAAAAAACAAAGTATTGATTTATTTAAAGAAAAAAATTTTAAAAAATAAGAAAAAATAAAATAAAATAATATTTCTATATAAGCTTAATAGAAAAATAATAATATATATTCTTACATCTAAACTAATAATAATAATTTAATTTAAATTAATAATGAATAATAATCTTAAAATGATATCCTATTATAAAAAAAAACTGTAACTTCATTAGTTTCTTACTTAAAAAAAAGTTCTTCAATTATTTCTAATGCTTCTTCTTCAGTATAAAATAATACTCATTCTCTTTAAAATTGTATTATATCTCTTTAAAATATATAAAATTCTAACTAAAAAATTAGTTTTATAGAGAATTTAAGTTATATAAGTTAATATACAGAATTTAATTTCGATAATAATTTATCTTCAATAAAATAGTTTGTTTTAGAGACTATTTAAAAATCGAAAAGTTAACAAAATAATTTTTTAAGTGAAGATTTTTGTATTTTCTTCACTCAAATATTAACTACTTTTAAGTGTTTATTAACAAGAAATATTATAAACAAAAAAGAAATAAATTAATAGACAAGAAACATTTTTTTTTAGTTTTTTAATGAAAAAAACCCTGTTTTTTAACAGAAATAAATAGTAAATATATTTTTTGTTTTTGTTTTATAAAGCAAAATATATATAAAAGGAGAATATAAAAATCGAAATAATGAAAATAAAATAACTAAAAAAAGAAATCACATATGAAGAAAAAATAAATAATTTTTTATTTCATTTAGAAATCATAAAAAAATAAACAAATAGCGAACAAATTTTATCTTAGTAAATAAACTCGTTTTCATTATAAAATTTTCATTATCAAAAATAAAATAAATTAGTTTAATTATTATCTAATTTTCCTTATAAAAACTAAAATTTAAATACTCATATTTTAAAATATTTATTTTCTCTAATTTTTTAACATTATAATTTAATGAGATTATCATCGAAAATAATATATTTATAAAATTAAAAAGATGTTCAAATTATTCAAAGAATTGAATTATTTGTAAATTAGATTAAATAAAATATAGAAATTTAAATGTTGTAGTATTTTATAAATAATATATATTAATTGAAGTAAATATTAGCAAATTTTTGTAACTAAATGATTATTTTAAATGATTTTATGGAAAATAATGAAGGTAAATAGTTAAATTTAATACAAAATATGTTTTCTCAATTTTAATTTGAAGAAGAGATTTTAAATTTGTTAAAAATAAACTTTGAATTTATTTAAAAAAAATAGTTTAAATAATATTTTAAGAATTTTTTTAAAAATTTATTCTAATTTCTTTCTCTTTTTATAAAATAAAATAAAAGAAATTAAAAGAAAATAAAAAAAGGAAACTTTTTCTTTTTTTCTTCTTTTTTAAACTTTTATGATTGTGGTTAAACAAACCTCTATTTGGATCTTTTTTATAACTCTAAAAAAAAAGTAGGTTTTTTCTTGTATAATCTACTTAGTTCTATTTAAAAAACAAATAAATAGCCTTCTCTTATAATTTAACTTACATATAATTTCTAAGAAAATTTATAAAAATAATTTATTAATAATATTTTTTATAATAAAAATATTTTCCTTTATTTTGGTATTAATTAAACTTAATATATAAATAGAACACAGCCTCAAAGTAATTTTTTAATTTGAAATTTTTCGTTTTGTTTAATTTTTTAAATAGTTTCAAATACAAAATTAAATGATTATTTTACTTTTGAATTTGAAAATGAAAAAAATGAAGTATTTATAAAAAAATAAAATATTATTTATTTATTTTTGTTCAAAAAGAATTCTTTCTTATTTAAAATATGTGCTATGTATTCATTTCGTAAATTTCTAGAAGTTTAAAAAAAGAAAGAAAAGATTCGCGAAATATTTAGGGTTTTTTTTCTTTGAATTATTTATTCCTTTTATTAAGTAAAGGGGATTAATTTTATGAAACATAAACGTAAGAAGATTTTCTATATTTTCTTTTCAAAATAGAACTAATAAAAAACATAAACGTAACATTTTTTTATTGTTCAAGTCTTTAATAATTTCCGAAAACCTAAAATTATAATAATCTACTTATTTTTATTTAAAATCAATCGAAATTTCTAAAAAACTTTCATACTTCTTAAATATATAAAATAGATAATTATTTACTTTAAATAAGATAAAAAAATATTATTTTCAAAAATAAAAAAATAGCTCATTATTTATAATATTTTCTTAATACTTATTATAAAATAAATAGTAATCTTTATTTTTAAGATAGTTTTGGATTAATAAGTTATATTTTTTAAATATTAATACCGTTTTTAGAAAATATTCAAATTGCTTTTGCTAATAAATGGAAAGAATGTTAATAAGAACTTTAAATTTTTAAAGAAAACTTTTAAAATTTTTACTACTAATAGTTAAATTAATAGATTTAAAAAGAAGTATTAATTTAGTTTTCATTTAATATGGCCTAATGCTAATATTTTTGCTAGTTTTTGAAAAAAAGTATTTTTAAAAATATATAAAAGCCCCTTTTTAAAAAAAAACATTGCGGTTAGAAAAGAAACAGTATAGAATTAAAAAATCAAGAAAATTTTATCATTAAACATATTTAGAAAAATAATAATATTCATATTTTATAAAATGAATTTATAATACATAAAATTATCTGTTTTTGGTAAAATTTTGATAAAAAAATATCCAATAAAAAATACCTTAAAAAATTACTAAAAAAAACGCTTGAAATACTTTAGGCTTAAAAAAATGAAGGTTTTATATAAAAAATTGATTATAATTCATTAATTTAAATAATTTAAAATAAAAACCTTTTAAAATATGATAATTTTTATTTACTTTTTATTTCTTTCTTATCTAAATAATCTTAATTAATTTGTTTATAAGGATTAGATTAAATTTTTTATAAAAAAATAAACTTAATTTTCTAAAAAGAAATTATAAAAGAAATAAAAAATAATGATTTTTAAATAAATTAGATTTTTGATAAAACTTTGAGCTTTTTATTTAAAATTGATTACTAAGAAATTTTTCTCAAAAAGTCTTTGAAATTATTAAATTTATAGATAAAAAATGCTATAAATAATACGATTTAGATCTGTATATTTTCACAAAAAAAGAAAAATATTTTTTTTGAGAAAAACTATTTATAAAAACTTGAAAAGACTTTAAATTATATAAACTTTTTTTAATATAAAAATAGTAAAATTATCCTCAATTCTTAGTTTTTGGAAAATACTAAAAATATGTTTACCTTACTTAATACGTTTTTTGAAAAAAGCCCTCAAATAAATAATTTATATATACTTTTCTTATCTGTTATTGAAAATTTAATTTAAAAAAATTAATTAGCTTGTTTATAAATTTTATAAAGAATTAACTTTTAATAAAATCTTATATAGTTGTATAATAATAAGGACTTGTAAGCTGCTTTTTCTTTATTTTTTCTAATTAAAAATACTAATCTATAAAATAGTATTTTATATTAATCGTAAAATTATATAGAAGCATATTAATATTTTGAAAAGAACTCATCTTAAATTGAAATTATAAATCAAAATAATTTTATAATTAAAATTTCATTTCAAAAATTACCATATTTTGACTATATTTTTGAAAAGAAATTATATGCAATTTAAAAAGCTATTTTATCTTAAAAAGATATGAAATAAACACATTAAAAAATCTTAAAAATATCTAAAAATATTCAAAAACTTTATTTTTTTTAATAATTTTCAATTCTAAAACTTTAATAATTATAACTATTTAATTTATTCACTATATTTAATAAATATAAGTCTATTATAGCTTAATCTAACTTTTATTTGGCATTAATTTAGGTCATTTATTTATTAAATTTTAACTAAGAATTCTTTAATAATAATGCTTTAAATGATTAAGTTTAAATTACTTTATTATCTATTTAATTTTTTTTTACAATAATTTTATAAGCTTTACACTTATTTTTTGTAGAAGATATTATTTTATTAATTTTTTGTTTAAATAAATTTTAATTTTATTGAATTATGTTAGTATTCTTGGTTCTATTTTTTATAACTAATTTTTTATAAGCCTATAATTATGTCAAGTATTATTTGTTTTTGAAAGAAATTTTCTAATTTTGGAAGTCTTATGGAAATCTAAATATGATATATTTTAAATTTTATTGCTTTAGTTAGTTCTTATATGTTTCTTTTCTTTTGCAAATTTATTTTTAAATATATCATTTGAAAATTCTTGTTAAAATGAAACTTTCTTATTTTGCTTTTTATAAGTTTTATAATCTTTTTTATATTAATAAAATCTTTTTTAATGTATTATATATAATATAATATATTTAATAACTTATCAAGTGTTTTTGTTTTTTAAAAAAAAAAAGTTGATAATAAAGAATAATCCTAGATATTTATAAATATTACCTTTTATTTTTTCGTAATTTAGATTATATAGACATGGAGTTTTATATGTAAAATAAATATAAATAATATATTTATATTAATAAATAATAATAATATTAAGCTTTGTTTATAGAATAATTCAAAGAATTAAAAAAATAAAAATAAAAAGTTAATTATTATCTATAAAACTAATGCTTTATTTGTGGTATTACCAAAAATGAGCATAATCAAATTAATAATTATGATTTCGAATACCATATAAATGTAAAATTTAATTTCATATATATATTAAAAAAATATTATTTTAAAAAATAGAATCTACATAATTTAATAAATTATATTTAATACATTTAATATTTGCAAAATATTCCAGTTTAAAATTTAGCTAAAAATGATTTTGAAGTTTAAAATTGCATAAAATCTAAAAATACAAATTGGTTTCCAATTCACAAAAAATTATGAAAAATAAATTATATATTTTTTTTATTATTTCATATTTATTAAAAAAAAAAAAATCAAATTCAAAATTAGTTTAATTTTTCAATTTTATCATCTATATCTTACTAAAGATAGGATTTTGCATTTTCATAGGCTAAAAATCCGATTGCATTTGCATAAAAAGCTCTTGTTAAACAAGCACTAAATCCTCTCCAAAATCCAAAGAATCCTTCATTTTACCAAATTTATTTACCAACTCTTGAAAATCCTCCATCTAGTTCTTATATTTTCCCAGTTTCACATTATAAGGTTGTTTTTATAATATCTTATGGATAAGAAGCAACCCATCCCATAATCCCGCCAAATCCTCCCCCTATAAATGTTTACAAATGTGTAATATCTTTTCCTTCATTAATATATTTAATACAAATGCCTTTAAAGAATTCATAACTTGCAAATTAAGCACCATAACAAGGTATTTCTCTAAACTAAGTAGCAACTGTGCCTCTATAAATACCTTTTATTCCTTCTTTTTTATATATTTTATAAAACAATTCGAAGGGTCCTTTATGAATTTTCTAAATTTAATAAAAATAAAATAAATTAAAATAACATTAATAATTTAATTTAAATATATTTTTATAAAAAAAAATAATAAGATAAAAGGAGATTAGGGAATTTATGCGTTTATTTAAATATATAGATTTTTTAAAAAAATCGCATTACTATTTTAAACAAATAATAAATAAATATATTATATAACCTCATTTTTCTACATTTGTAAACGACATTTAGCCAATTCAATCGGACCAATTAAAATACAATTTGCAAACCCTGTGAAAAATCCAGCAAATAAGCCATTAAGAAAAGTAAATTTATCTTCATTTTCTACATGCATTAATTTCTTATATAATTCATAAGAACCAAAAACAAAAGCATTTACTAAAGGAACAGTAACTAAAGGTGACTCCATCCCTTTGTAATATGAAAATAATCCTTCTTATTTATACATACTGATAATACATTTTGAAAATGTTTAATTTTTTTCCATTTATAAACGCACTTTTATAGTATCAAAAGGATGTCCACTTAGACAAATTGCTAATCCTGCAACTGAACCTGCTGTTAAGTCTTTTATTATGGACATTACATGTGAATTCATTTGAAGTGAATCGTTTTGGAGGGAATTCTTTTGAAGTAAATCATTTTAAAATTAATCTTTTTAAAGCTAATCCATTTATTTTTTAATAATATATATAGAATATATTTATTTTTTTTAATATAGAAAATTTAATAATTGGCTTTAATTATAAAATTTTCCAATAATGATTATAATAATTGAGATATTTAATAAAAATTAATCATTGAAAATACAGAATTTTTATTTTAAAACAAAAAATTTTTAATATTTAAAAATAAATATTTTTAATAAATACTGACTATACTAAAACATTTTTTTTTTAATCTGTTTATTGTTTATTTTTGTTAGAAATTCATATTATGAAGTTGAATTTAGTTAATTATAAAATTATTTGTATTTAGAAAAAAAGAAAAGAAAAAAATATTAAATTTAAAATCAATTATAAAATTACATTTATAGATATTAGATTAATGTTTTGAAATTTTTAATAAAAAAATAAATTTTCTAATTTAAATTATATTTGATATTATTTTTATTAAAAAAAAAAAGACAAAACAAAAAGTTAATTTTTTTTTTTTTATTTTATAAAAAACAAAAATATTTTTTTAAATATCTATAACTAAATTTATTTCAACATTTTTTATTATAAATATACATAAAATATAAGAAATAAAAAATATTAATATATATATTTTATATATATTAATAAATTAATAACCTTAAACTAAAAAGTAAATAGTTTTTTAAATTAGTCATATTTCAAAAAATCTGCTTTGATTAAAACTATTTTCACTTTCATCTATAATATCTTAAAATGTACTTATTACAGATTCTCGTAATTAATTAATATTTCTTGGTTCAGTTTCATTAGAGTCGAATCTATTGTTTCTATAGGCTTAAACTATCGTCTATATTGCTCTTCTTTAAACTATATTTTATAGACCTCTCATACTTTCACTTAATTCATTATTTTCACTTCCGATACTATTGTTAGGACTTTAAATATTAGTTTAAATCTAAGATTCATTACCTTCTGGAAAATAAAATATTTCTTTATCAACTGCAAGTTAGTAAAGCTCATTTAAAATTTTAGTAAAGTCTTATAAATATTTATTATTTGAAACATATTTTAATTATTTCCTAATGTCAAGCAATAATATTTTATCTGGTCTGTTTTGTAATAGTATTATATCCAAAACCCTTATTAAATATTATTTCAAGGTTTATCTAATTTACAAAAAGTTAATTCTTTATTAATATATCTCCAATATATTTTTTTGTCTATCTTTTTAATTTAGCTTTTTTTCACTAAATTGTTTTTTTTTATCTTCTAATTATTATTTATCTAACGTTTTGTATCCCATTTTTTTTTTTTAATTTTTGTGAAAAGATAATAAAAAAAAATTATATAATAATATAAATAAAAAGTTGTGATAAAATAAATAATATACTATTAAATTCTAACTTAATGAAATTAATTTTTTTTTTTTTTTTTTTTGTAGTTTATTTATATTTCTTTATTTAAAGAATTAATTATAAAAATTAAAATTATTATATATAAATTAATAGAAATTAAAATAGTAAATTAATCACATAATCAAGCAAGAAGTTAATTCTATAGATTAAAATTAATTAATTTATTAATATATTATCTAGTTTATTCATAAACTATAAAAGTAATAGCATTTGCAGGTAATATTCTTAACATATCGACTTTTAAGCCTATATAAAATCCTTTCATTCCTTCATTTTAATATATTTTAGAAATAATATTATTAACTTTTAATCTGTTTGCAGTAAATTCTTTATAACTATCCCTATTATCCTACATTCTGGTTCTAATTACAATATGTGGATAAGTGATGCAACAAGCAATAGCTAATATATATATATATATATATATATATATATATATATATATATATGTATATATATATATATATATATAATTCTTTTATATATTAAAAAATATATTTACTTTTTGAACTAACAGAAGCTAAAAAAATATCAAAAAAATTCAACTATTAACAATTTTTTTATGTTTAAATTAACTATTTTATATATTCATATATAGGAAAGTAAACTGCAACGTGTGATAATCCAATTATGGAAGCTCCCAATCCTTTATATAATGCAAAAATACCTTCCTTTATTGATTATTTTAAACTTAAAAACAAAAATAATTAATAATACTTCATTTTTTATTTTAATTAGTGTATTTAATACTCCTTTATTATAATGATTTTGGTTTTAATGCATATATTGTACTTAAATTCTTGTTTTTACTACCTTTTTTATTTTTTTAATAAAAATATAGTTTTTTTAAATTTATATACCCATAACGGATTAGTAATTATATCGCATATCAATCCAGAAATAATTGAAGATACGAGATGTTATAAAGCTAAATTTTAATTGCCATAAATTTAATTAATCTATGATTTTAAATAATTATAGCTTGTAAAAAATAAAGAATGAAATAGTGGAACACTAACAATGGTGGCATTATAACCTATTTTAAAAAAAATTTTATTTATTTTTTTCTATTAAATTAATTATAAAGACCTTTAAAAAATCCTTTTAGTCCTTCTAATTTTTTTATTTTTTTAAATGCATCAATAAACCCTGTATACTTTATTTTTGAATTTTCTGAATTCTTTTTTTTTTATTTAAAAAATTATTATTATTTTATAAAATACCATCATGTTTAGTCTAGTCCTTATAATGTCTAAAGGAGCACATGCTGTTACTGATATAACACCACCGGTTAATCCTGAAAAAAAATCAATTATTATTTATTAAAATTCAATATTTTAATTATAATTCATTTTTGTTTCGTCTCTTTTGATAGTTTTTTTTATTTTTTATTAAAAAATTAATATTTTTATTGATTGAACGTTTATTTTAATTTATATAGCATCAAAAAATAAGTTAATATAATAAAGTATGGGATATATTTTAATAAACAACACTTTTTTGAAAAATTAACATTTAGTCTATTATTAAAATATATGAAATTTTAAAATTATATTTATATATATAATAATTTTAGTTTATATTTTGAATATAATTATAAATACTTTTTATTTATAAATATTTTTCATTAATCATCTTATGAATAATATTAAAATAAATCGCCTAAAGTTATAAGATTTTATATTTATTTTGTTTATTAATTTATAGAAATTAATCTATTTCCATAGGCTAAAAATAAATTTTCTACAATTCTTCTTACACAATCGTTTAAATTAAAAAATTCACTAACATTTAAGCTAGTCAATTTAATTTTTTCTTTTTCTTCTTTTAAAAATTAAAGGAATTAATAAATTGGTTTTCCAAGCTAAAATATAAATAATTATAATAATATTAAAATTTAAATATATTAATTATAATATGAATCTTCGAATAGATTTTTAAATATATATTAATAGTTATTATATATTATTTTTAAATATTTTTAGAAATTTTTTAATTTTGATTATTATAATTAAAACAAAATAAATTATATTTTAAAATTAATGATAAAAATTTAAAATTACACATGAAATCTATTCGAAGATTCATTAATTATATATAATATTTATTTTTAATTTATATAAATAATATATTAATTAATAATTATAAAATAAATAAATTACAATTTAAAAATTTTATGTTTTCCAAATAAAAATTATATCTCTTCTATGAATAAGCCCTATATAAGTTTTATTATTATCTACAATAGGTACAGATGATATTTTCCATTTATTCATCATTAAATCAAAACAATTATAAACTATATCATTTGAATTACATGTCAGAATATTTTATTAAATTTTAATTTAACTTAAAACGAATGAAATCGGAATATCATATTAATTGCTATCTAAACTATCTGTATTGAAATCCTGAGTTAAGTTACGTATTAAATACAATAAAATATCTTTATAGGTTAAAATTCCAATAACTAATTAACTTTCATCATCAATAACTATTATTCTATGAATTTTATTATTATTCATTTTATTACATGCAGTTTATAATTTCTCATTTATACTTACTACAATTAAATTCTTACTCTCAAACAACTAGATTTAATAAATATATATTTTATAAATAATTTATGAGGATAATTAAATACATATTAATTTAAAATCCTAAACCATCCTCTAACTGTTAAATTCTGCAAATCTTTCAAAAAATGTTTTTTTTATTATGCCTCAAATACATAATTTTCAGCACAAAATAGTTATTCATTAGTTTACTATTATTAAGAATTTATAAGCATATTCGCATCCATATTTTGTTACACTATAAATTAATCTTGTATTTACTAGTCATGAATTGAATTGCTTTTATTTTTGATTGGTAAAATATCATTCTCATCAATAATCTCTTAAAATAAAAAAGTAAATTAAAATTTAAATTAAAATAAATATACATTCTTCATCTTGGAAAATCTAAAATTCTTAAATTTTATTTAGTCCTTCGATTTTTGTTTGACTTTCGCTTACTATTATATAAATTTATATCAACAAAAATAATAAAAAATTTAAAATATATGTATTATAAATATTAAAATTATATATTATATATATATTTGAATAAAACTCTATCTAAATATATTTTTAGTTTAAAAGAATATTATATAATAATAATAATTTTCATTATTTAATATTCTTTAAAATTTTGATTAAATTTATCTTAATTTAATATTTTTAATATAAGAAATTTTATTAACATGGTATTTGATCTAAAGCAGCATTTTTATAGCTTTTTAGTATAATATTTACAATATCTGAGTATGTAATAATTCCATCAAATTATGCAGTGTCTTAATTCCATATTATGGCTTCCCCAAAATCATTTTTAATAATTAAATTTAAAGCTTCTGCACAAGAAAATTTTTTATCAATTACAACTACCTATTTTAATTTTTTTAATTTACGCATATTGTCTTAACTAAATTTTAATATAATTATTTAATGCAAATTTTATTTTATTTTTCTAATAATCAATTTTTTTTTAAATACTTATGAGTTTTTAGGCAGACAATCATATACTTTATTTTCAAATAAAAATGCATGAATCGAACTTTTATAATTTTCCTTTTGTATTTAAAATAAATCTTTTTATACATTTTATTATCATTTATATATAAAAAAATAATGTTTTTATTAATAAAGTTCATTATACATTATATATTTCTTCTCTGCTTTAAATTCTACGAAAATTCTTTTATTCCATATAAATTATAAAAAATAAATTAATATTTAAAAAAAAAAAAAATATAAAGGAAAAAAAAAAGTAAATTTAATGTCTTATAATAATATGTCAAAATTTAAATTAATTGATATATATAATATATATTATTATTTTTTAGATAAAATCTTATCTTTTAATATTGTTTAAACATATATATATATATATATATATATATATAAAAAATATTAACTTTACTTAAAATATTAATAAAAGACTTAGCTAAAAACTATATTAATCCTTATATATTCATTATTAAATTTTAGTGTAAAATTTTCTCATATATAGTTTAAAAAATAAATATATATATATTTTATTTTATTTTAATCTCTAATGATTTTATATTTTTTTAGGTTTATTTATTATAAAAAAATCTTTTTTATATAAATTTTTAAGACATTAAATATTATAATATAATTTATTAATAAACTAAATATTTTTTATTTTTCTAATCTTTAATTTCAGCATTTACAATATCTTAAATCATCTTCCTTTTCGTTATTATTTTTATTATTCTTTATTAATTTTAAATTTTCATCATTTATTTCATTTTAATAACTAACAAAATTTTTTTTCCCAATTTTTATTCCAATACTCTTATAGAAAATAAAAATTATATTTATAATATAAATAAATAAAACTTAGTTTGAAAAATCAAATGTTTCAATTTTTTCCAATATTTCTTATCCTATATATATAAATATTTCATTAATATTTTAACCATTTTTAGCCGAGCACTCCATATAATTACAATTTTATTATTAAGCGAATTCTTAAGCTTAATTAAAACTCACTTCTCTCCTATATAATTATTATAATATAAATTTAAAAATTTATAGTTATTTTAGTGTAATGTTTACTAGTTTTATCCTATATCAATTTTATTTCCTACTATAGTCAATATTGTATTTTATTGAGCTTATTCTTTTATATCTTTCAGCCATCTTCCTAAATTATCAAATGAAGATTTTTTATTTACATCAAAAACTAAAATAACTCCTATTGAACTTATTTTTGTTTAAATATATTTTTAATGTGATTTAAAAAAATAATATATATATATATAAAATATATGTATTAATTAAAACCCCTTATAATATGATTTAGTAATTGATCTAAACGATTCTTGTCCAGCCTTATTTTTATTCAAATAATAATATTATTATTTAAATGTTTAAAAGTACAAATTATAAATTTTTACTGTGTCCCAAATTTAGAATCTTATAGTTTACTTATTAATTTCTAGTGTTTTAGAACCAAATTCGACACCTATAGTTGCATCATGGTCAGAAACATATCTTTCTTCAGAAAATTTAAGTAAAATACATGATTTACCAACTCCTTTCAGAAAATATTTTATTTTTTATTATGACAATATATAATATATATTTTAAAGAAACATTAATAATATAATTTTTTGAATTAATTAAAAATAACCTGTATCTCCTACTAAAATAAACTTAAACAAATAATGATATGAATTCATATTACTGTAATTAATTATTTAATTTTATAATATTTTGGTTTTTTTTTTTAAATTAAAATAAATATTTATATTTTCTGGTGTTTTTTAATTTTTTACTGAATTTTTTTTGAAAAAAAATTCATAAAAACAAAAATAAAAGGCAGTTCTTCATTTTTTATAGTCAAGTTTTAAAGAAAAATAAAACAAAAAAAAGGAGAAGAGAGTATTAATATGAAATTATTTATTTATTTAAATATATAATAATAATAGTATTTGTTTTAATTTTTTTTATTAATAAAAGATATTAAAAATATGGAGTTGATAATAAAAAAATTAAAAAGATTATAAAAAATATTTTAATTTAAAAAAAAAAGAAGATATAGATTTTATTTAAAAATCTTTTATTTTTAGAAAGGATAATGTATTTCATATTTAAATATATACAATTCAATTTATTTAAAATTAAGAATTTAATATATAAAATTTAAATAAGATTTCAACAATTTTATTAAATTTAGAATAAAAAGGATTAATTTATAGATATAAATTATAAATAAATATATTCGATTCTAATTTAGCTTATTAGAATCATTAGGATATAAAATAGTTTCTTATGTAAATTAAGAATATTATTTATATATAATATAAAACAATTTTCCTTAAATTATTTTAAGTAGCAAATAAAGATTAAATTAAAGAAAACAAATATTTCAAATCAAACTTTTAAATTAATTAAAGATGAAAACTTGATTTCAGGTATTATTGAATATCACTTGTTCATATTTTTTTGTTATTTATTCTTTTTAAAAAACTCTATCAAAAAATAAAATGCTATTATCGATTTTTTTTCGACTTTTTATTTTGTTGATTGAACTTTAAAACTTAAAAATATATAAAAAATATATGTAAAAATATTATTTTTATTTAAAATTAAATATGAATTCGTTAAAATTATAAACACTTTTATTTATATAATTTTTTTTAGTTATTAAGTAAATAGATTGAATAATTATTATCATTTATTTTCCATTTATAATTCTTGAATGGTGAAAAGAGAAAAATTGAATATCTTATACTAATAAAACAATTCAAGGAGTTAATTTACTTATATATTTTATTAAATTATAGATAAGTCTATTTTTGACAAAAATATATTGCTAATAAAGTATTTAATAATATAGTAATTTAGAGGAAACAATTGATATAACTTCATTTAAACTATTAAATTAAAAAAATTATTAAGTATAATGATATATATTTTATTTAATATTATTAATTATAATTTTTTTTAAATAAATATAAAAATAAGCAAGTTATAGTTATTTTTTTATTAATATATAAAAAATAGAGACAGTCATAAATCAGTTTTCGATTTTACAATAATATAAGTTTTTTAAAAAGTATGTTTAATCCCTTTTTGAAATTTTATAGCTATATTATGATAAATTTTAAAAAGAATAAAATAAAAAAATTATTATTAGTATATATTAAAATAATAATTAATGTTTATATTAAATTGGTTTAAAAAATAACAAGATTGAAAATAACTTTTAGTAATATATACAAAAGAACTAAAATCATGTACATCCATATATAAATACAAAAAAATCTATTAATCATAATAAATAATTTACTAGTTAAAGTAAATTATAAAATAAAAAATTAGAACCAATTACCATTATAAAATAAAGAAAATTATTATTTTAACGAAAAAAGAATGCTTAAAAAGATAAATTTGTTGTAAAAATCATATTAAAAATTTTGTTTTAATCGCATTAACAAAAACTTTTAATTTAATTAGCAAAATATTTTAATTTTTAAATTTTAAATATAGTTTTTGAAAATCATTTAAAATTTTAAATTTCAACTAAATTCCGCAAAATTTTATTAAATTTCTTTCTCTTTCTAATATATAAAAAAAAATACATAAAAAACAATTACGTATAAGCAAAATATTTCTAAAAAATATAAAAAATTATTATTATTAAATATCCGATAAAAAAAGTAATTTAGATAATTATAAATATACTATGAATAACTTATAATTATTAAAAAAATATTGCTCCTATTATTAATTGCAAATAAATAATTAAAATATAAATAATATATTTCGGTATTTATAAAAGAGAAATTAAAAATAAATATATTTTATAAGATTGTAAAAATATAATAATATTATTTATAATATATATTTTAAAGTAGTTATTAAAAAGTTATATTTAAATTTATTTTACTTTAAAAATAATATATATTATTAAACTTTCTTATAAAATAATATTTAATATATCCTTAGATTTTAAAATATATAATTTTATTATCGTATATATCATAATTTACTATTATAAGAGTGTATTTTTTTTAACTTAAAAAGTTAAATTATAATGACAATATTAAAAATTATTTGAATTTGTAAATAAAAGTTTTTGAATTAAATCACCATATATAATATTTAACATTTGATAAATGTAAATTATCTTAATTTTAACAAAAAGATTATAAATTCTAAATTTAATATATTGATTTTATTTATTTAAATTTATTAAATACTTTCATTTATATTATTAATATTATTTTTTCTGTAATTGTTTTGTTATTATTTAAATATAAATTCTACTTGAGCTTAAATATTTTTTTACTTTAAAAATACTAATTGCAAATTAAGTTTAAAAAATCCATATAATATTTGATTTTAGTTAAAATTTCATTTAATTAAATCAATAAATTTGATATAATTCAACTATATATTTATTTTTGTTAATTATTTGTTAATAATAAGTAAAAAGAAAAAGAAAAAAATGTAAAATATTAACTTAAAAGCAATAAAAAATGAAATTATAAATATAAAATAATATCTTTCTGAATCAAAATAAAAATGGGTTAATCCTTAATCTGAATATTTATATAATCAAAATGATTATATGGAAGATATATATCCATAAATTAATGAAATAGGTGATTAAGAAATAAATTTTATAATTAATTAAATAAAAAATGATATATTTATTAAAAAAGCAAGAGAAAAGCGTTCAATCTCTTATGAAAACCCTCCTAAAAATAAAAAATGCAAAGAAATTTAATACATAATAAATCATAAAAATAAAAATATTTCTTAATTTCCTTAATATATGTAAAATATAAGCGAAAAGTGGTTATAAATATTAGACTTTTCTAATAATAAATTTAGAGAAATTCCTTAAGAAATAACTAAATTCACTTGCTTGAAAAAATTGAATTTCGATAATAATTTTATAAAGGAATTACCTGAGTTTATTTTTACAGATTTATCTTTAATTTAATTCAGTATATAAAATAATTTAATAACTGAGATACCTTGTTAAATTTAAAAATGGTATTTTTTATAATATTTAGATATTTCTTAAAATAAAATAATTTAAATAGATCAATAAATAGGGAAATTAGTAAACTTAAATTAACTTTTTTTACAAAACAATGAATTTTGTTATTTACCATCATCCCTCCATTAATTAATTTTAGGAGGAAATTTGAAAGAATTAAAATTGGAATGGTTTAAATACACTTTTCCTGCATAAAAAGAACATTAATAAAATTTTCGCGAAAAAAGCTTAATAAATAAGTTAGGAGAAATTTTATTATAAAAAAAAAAAAAAGACGAAGATTTATATTTTTTCGGAGATTTTATTGAGGATTTTTCATAAATTAAAAATAAAGTTTTATTATAGTCTAAAATATATGAAGCAGCCGAAAATGAGCATTTAGGAGTTATTTAAGGAATTTTTTTAATTTATCCTTTAATTATTAACTAACTTAATGCTTAAAAACATTCACCTTTAAGCATTTCTATTCTTCACGAAAAATATTTTGCGGCTAAAAAACTACTTTCTTTAGGAGCAAATCCTAATATAGGCTATCCGATTGAAGGTTCAGCACTCAATATGGCTTCTATTAAAGGATAAATTTATCTAGTGGAGGATTTATTGAAGGCCGGAGCTAATTAAAATGCTTTCGATGAAGAAGGAAATACTGTTTTTCATTATTTAATGAGCATTTTTGATAAAAATAGACAGGTTTCGGGAAGAATTTGTGATTTATTACTTTAGAATGGAGCTAATCCTAATAGATAGAATTTCGAAGGGTTAACTTCACTTCATTTAGCAGTAAAAATGAAACAAATAGGCGCTATTTAATATGCAATTTAATACAATAAGTAGAATTAAGGATAAATAATATTCGATTTTAATTAAAAAAGTGGAGAATGGTAAAATAGTTTACTTCATTTGGCTTGTGAAAGTAACTAAGAGGAAATTTGTATAATTTTAGTTGAATAAGGAAGAGATTTGGTAGATTTTTTCGAATAAAATTATAAAAATGAAAGACCTTATTAAAGTTGTATAAAAGGAAGTTTTTTAAGCAAATACTTATGGAAAGTAGAATAAATTATAATTTAATAAAAATTAATTAATTCATATAAAATGAATAAAAAAAAAGCCTTTTTTTAAATGCTTCGAGTTCTTCTATTTGTTAGAATGATTTTGATGAAAATAATAGTATTAAGAATATTTAATAAAGTAATATAATATGTACTTTTAGAAAAGACTAATAATTTAAAAAAAAAATGAAAAAATTCTTAATAACTCTACTTCTATTTGTAATTTAAACTCTTTTAATTAAATTGAAGATAATATTTAGTTTTTTGTGAAATTCTTTTGTAAAAATATTAGTCATTTTTAGGAAAAAATTAAAAACTTGAACTCTTTTTTAAAGCTTTCTTATTTTTCTTTCCTTGATGATTAAAAAATCGTTTTTCTTAAACAAGTTAAATAGGCTTTTCTATTTATTTTAAATAATCTTAATGTATAATAATAGCCTTTAAGTATATTTCTTTAAGATGAATCTTTAATATAAAAAGTTAAGTTTTAACAAAAGAAAAAATAAAAAAATAAAAAATATAATAATCATCCTGTTATATAAATAATAAATAAAAATATACAAAAATTAAAGGTTAATATATTTTCAAAAAATAGATTCTAAAATATAAGTTTTTAAATTAAAGAAATTATGATAAATTCAATGCAAATTCGAAATTTATGGCAAAATTAAACAGAAGAATAATATTTCTTGATAAAAACATTAAATAATTAAGAAGAAAATATTATTTTATAATATGAATGCTTTAATTAATTAAATATGTTTAAAAGTCCTTATTTTTAGAGGAATCATTTAAAATAAAATAATCGTTCAAAATCTAATTAATGAATATATTTATTTATTTATTTTCAAAAATATATATTTTTTATTATTTTTTTATGTATTTATTCATCATAAACTTCATACTTTCCAGGTCCTATATTTCTGGGTACAGAAAATTTACTTTATGTTTGTTAATATGCTATTCTTTTTACTTTATCTAGTTTACTATGACTTACATTGAATGTTTTTTATAACATATCTCCTTATATGTCATAACTTCCAGGACCATTTTCGAAATTATTTTTAACTTAAAATCTTTAAGAATTAGATTAGAATTAAGCAGTAAATTTTTTTTATTTTATTAATTAATATTATATATTCCTTAGTGAATGATTGGCTTTTTTGTAACTTAAAATTAGTTTTGCTATTTTTCTTCTTTTGTTTAATTTATGTAAATAAGTATTTATTTATTTTTTTATCTTTTTTTATTTGTCTCATTAATATTATACTAACCTGGTCCTAAATTACTTTCACACATCTTATTATCAAAAAAACGGACATTTCCAGATCCAAAGGCATTCTAGAAATGCAATTTTGATTCTTAAAGGTTTTTTTTAGATGAAAAAAGTTCCTATTCTGAGTAAAAACCAGGACCAGGCATTGAATTTTCTTTAGCTTTTAAATTGAGAGTTTGATTTGGCGATTTATCGAAAGTATAAGCTTTATTTTTATCATTGTTTTATATATCATATGTCCCAGGACCAATATTTTCGTCATTTTAATTATTTTATAAAAAAAAACGAGGTTATTAAAAATCAAAAAATTAGTGATAAAATTATTTTTTTTGTATTTTTAAAGTAGAATTTTATTCTTGATTTTAAAAATAAGTTCCTACAGGAGGGTTTTCGGCTTTTTTTAATATTATTTTTTTATTTTTGAATCTAGAAAAAAAACTGGGACATTTTCTGTCAATATTAGTTTTTTACATTATATTATAGCTTACAAGGCATTTCTAATTTCTATGGTCTTTAGGGACTATAAACTCAAATTTCTAATCTTCTTATTTTTATTCTTTTCGGCCTGTAAGATTTATAATTGCTGACTATATTCTAGGCTTTATTTAATCGACTTTTTATTGATATGATTCTGGGCCTATAGGTTTATTAATACTAAATTACATTTACTTTGAATTTATAGGATAATTTAATTAATACTAATTGTATAAAGCATTATTATTAGCTGATTTAGGCTTATTATATTAGCTTTAACTTGACTAAATTTATCTTTATATATTATATTGGCCAGGACCAGGCCTTTCTATTTCCTATAGAATATTTTTAAAACGAATATCTTTGGAAAATGTTGTTTATTGATCTTATCCTCCATTATAAAAGTTAGTTTTTTTGAGAGTATGGGAATATTATTGGCTATTTCCTAAATAATGACCGGGTCCAGGGGCAAAATTATCTGATATGAATGAATTTTAATGGTTTGCTGTAGAAAATTTCATTTATTAATAAAAGATTTTTAAATTAACTAATAAAAATATTTTTGAATATTTTATTTTTTAAATAAATAAATAATTAGTTTTGTTTTTTTTTTTTAAAAAAAAAAAAAAAAAAAACCATAATTTATAACTTATTAATCAATTAATATTTTTTTTTAATATATTAAGTTAAAAATTTTAATACTTATTATTATTTTTAAGTAATAAAATGATATTATTTATTTATTATATTCTGAATTTAATTAAAGATTTTATAATTTCTACAAAAATATTAATTAAAAAAACTTTAAATAAGTATATTTTTAAATATAAATTAAGTTTAAAACGAAGTTCATAGTTTTAATTTTTATATCTTTTCGTAAAAACTTATTATTTAATATATTTTCACAATTAATACTTATTGTATTTTTATAACAAAAAATATGTATTTTTCGAATTAAGTGAAGTGAAAAATGCTAAAATATATTTTTTACTAAATAATACACAAAATTTTAGTTATAAGAATTAAAAAGTAACTAAAATTTATTTTATATTAAAATGTTTAAAAATTTATAATTTTATTTATATAATATTATTTGAACAAAAAAATATAGATAATTGACTATCAAAAAACTTTATTTTTATATTTCATATTAAAACATATTTTTATTGTTTCTTTTATATATATATATATTTTAAATTATTATTATTATTTATTTCATATTAATTTGCAAACTGAGCTTTTTTGCTTTATATATACTTAAGGTTTTTCTTCATTTTAGAATAATGTAAATATTTTTTCTTAATCTCTAACTAATTATCCTTTATGATATAAATTTAGTTTATCCACTATTAATTACTCATGGCGTAAAGTAATTAAAATTTTTAGATTATATATCGTATCGTTTCCATCAATATCTATAGAAAATGGTTATTTATCTATATTTTCATCTTAAAAGTAATTATCAAAAACTAAATAAACTATCATCTTTTCCAATATATATTTTATATTTGTAAAAAATTAAAAATATATATTTATTTATTTAATTTCTTTTTATGTTTTATTAATTATTTTATATTATATTTAATTTTATCAATAATAATTGTTAATAGTTTTGAATAAAAAAATAAAATATTTTTTTAATTTTTATTCTTTCTTAATATTCATAATATATATAAAGAAACCCCTAATACTGCTAAATTTTGTATAAAATTTTCATATTAAATATGGAAATTTCTAAAGTCAGAATAAGGGTTATTAATAATTAAACATCCAAAAATAATAATTAAATTAATTAAATATTTTCCTAATTTAAATCCAAATAAAATCAAAATACTTCCTAAGATTTCGACTGAGGCTATAAATTTAGTTATTCCTTCAATATTTTAATTAACGAAATTTTTTGATAAGCTATACTATAATATTTCATACATTTAAGTTGGTAAAATTATATTACTCAAATATGAGTTAAAAGCCTTAAAACTATTAGATTTGCTTAAATGTGTTAAAAATAAATTGTATTTAGATGCAAATTATTATTTATGTGATTCAGGAGATAGTATTGTATGAAGTCCTAAAATAAAAAATACTAAAGCAAATATAAATCTGGAAAAGTATATATATTTATTCTTATTTTTTTTTTTAAATTATTTTTTTATTATATTTTTAAATAGTTTTTTTAAAAAATAAATAAAAAATAAATCTAAAACAATTATTTATAAATTATTAATAAATAAAATCAATTTTTTATTTTGACTTTTTATTTTATAATTATTGTCTGATTTATTGTTTATAAGCCAATAAAAAGCTATAAATTATACTTTAAAAATTATTCTATTTTTTTATATTTATTTAATCAAAGTCTTAATAAGTACTTTTTAATAAATTTTTATTTCAAAATATATTATTTATATTTTTTACAAATTTTTTGTTTTAGAAATTCAATTTTTCTTATTTCTTAATTTTATTAATTTAATGTCTAAAATTATTAAAATGTGCTTCGAGAATTTTTTATAAATATTAGAAAATAATTATTTTATAGATTTTTACTAAGCTTAAAAATTTGAAAATTAATAATGTTATTGAATATTTTACATATCCATGTTTTATAATTAATAAATTTTACAACTTTATATATATTTAAAAGGTGCTTTGAAAAAACTAGAAACATTTAAATTAGAATTACTTAATAATTACAGATTTAATACTAAAAGGGTTTTATATATTTAGAGTATTCTATATATGTAACTAGAGTCCAAAAAATATATATAGTTTTTGATAGTTTAAGGGTTGTGAATAACAAAAATACTTTAGATTTTACGCATATATTTATATCAGATATTTGTATATGAAATAAATATATTTACTTTATTTGAAATATCTAAATTATTTATATTTGTTTAATAATTTTATCTAAATATATAATTTTTTTTTTTTATGATTCAATATATAACAATATAAAAAAAATAAAAAATTAGCAAATAAATAATTATTTTGTATTAAAAAATTTTTAATTTTATGATTTGTAAGTTAAAAAAGTTTTTGATTTTAAATTTAAAAGACAATAGGCAGTAAAAATAAAAAATTTATTGGTTTTATTAGTATTTTTATAAAAATATTAGTTTATTTAATTTATGAATAAAGTAGCTTTAATAAATTTAAAATATATATTTACTATATTTTTAATTAATATAAAAAAAAATTGAAAATATTTAATAAAATATATTTTTATATTATAAATTTTACTTATTTAATAAATAATATAAATATTAATATTTTTTCAAAAGATTTTAATTAAAATAAATTTAATTTTAAATTCAAGATAACTAATATTATTATACAAAAAAAAGAAAAAATATAATAAATAAAAATAAAAAATACATAATATTTTATAATAGTAAAAAAAAAAATATATATATGATAAAATTGATGACATATAAAATATATATTAAAATAAATTATGTTTACATATATATAAAAAAATAAAAATGAAATTTAATTATATATACATATGTTTATAAATAAATATATAAATATATATATATTAATATATATATATATATATAATAATAATAATATATTATATTCATAAATATTAAACTATATAATTAAATTTAAGTGAATTAATTAAATAATTTATAGATATCATAATATTATATTTTTTATTTTAAATAAGATGTTATAATTTTTTTTTACATATATGTATATTAATAAATGCAATAATTTTTTTATCTTTAGTTTCTAAATATATTATTATGTATTTATATCAATTCTCTTATTATTTAAAAAGTCTATAGTTCATTTTTTAAGCATATTTTTGAATTAATTTTTTCCGAATTTATAAGTTAAAACTCCAATCCCAATATAAAGAGACAATTCTGCTATCGATTTAATCTATTTTATTTACTTATATTTTAGACTTTCCCCGTCTATAAAAAAAACATCATTAAAACAATGTTTTCCATAAATTCCAGAAATTTCTTCATAAATTTCTTTGTCAGTAAAGCCTTTTCTCAACATTGTGTTCACGACCTATCTTTATTCTGTAGCTATAGGAGATTAAACATATTAAATTGAATTGGTCATTCCTTCACAATCAAGACATCTAATATTATTTTAAATTTATAGTTAACGTCTTCCTAAATTACTTGCTTCTTACTATAAATCATTTTTACTCATTTCTCTAATAATATATTTATTTATTTTTATATAAAATATTTTAAATATAATGTAATATTTTGTTTATCTTTTTAATTTGATAATAGTTAAAATGAATATTTTTTTATATAATAAATTAAATTATTAAATAAGATAATAAAAAAGTTTAAAAAATTTGTTTTTTTAATAGAAACAAAGTATTCCATATATATTTTAACACAATAATAATAATTAATATTTTATAAGATAAATAATCATAATTAAGGTATTAACTTTAATTAATTAATTATTGAATATTTTATTAACATTTTAAGCTTAGTCTATTTATTTTATATGAAAATAGTAATTATTAATTCTTATGTTTATTTATTATTAATTTACTAAAATTATTTTTATTTAAACTTAAATTAAATATATTTATTATTATATTTTAGGTTAAAATTTAATTACCAAATACAATAATTAAATTGGTTAAATATAAAAAATGAATAACAATCCGTTCGATGATGTTCAAGATCTTTTATAAGATTAAGATAAATAGATTTAAACATGTTCAGATATATAATAATTTTATATTTAAGAAAGTAATACAGAATATGGATAAATAACAAATAAATTAAATCCTGAAAATACTAAAGTTTTAAATATAGAAGATGAACTTTTAGAATTATTTACAGGAAAAAAAGAAGATTAAGACTAATAATGTTAAAGTATAATTATACAATAGAATTTAGATCAAGTAATTATGGGTTTATAAGAAAATACTGATTTAAAATTTTAAAATAGAGAAAGTTAAGAAATAATGCTATTTTCTTAAAAATGTTAATCTAAAATAAATAATAATATTAACATTGAATAAATAATTGAAGATGAAAAGAAGATTATAAAATTTAATAAAAGAGATTATTAATAAAATGATAAAGAAAAAGATGATTTTATTTAATTTTTATATGAAAAAGTTGAGTTTTTAAATAAGGAATACTTGAAAGAGTTTTTATTTGGAGAACAGAAAATTAATAAAAATAAAACATTTTTTAATTTTTTAAAGTTTTTTTCTTATGAAAATTTGGAATTGGAAGAGGCTTTTTCACTTTTTTATTCGAAATTTTATTTTCTTTTTTTTCCTGATTATAATAGTTTGTTTTTATAATTTTTTTCTGATTTTTATTTTAGTCAAAATTAATAACTTGCTTCTCAATTTTAAAATAAAATTAAAATTCTTTTCGAATAAAAAATTTAGTAAAAATAATGCTTTTAAAAAACTTTTATTTAAAATATATATTCATTATACTAAATAGCTGATTAAGAATAAAATTAAATTTAATAAAATGTCTTTTAATTTAAAAAAAGCTCGAATAATAAACACATAATTATATATTTAGTTGATAATAATAATAAAATTCTTTGGAAAAAAGCACATTAGGGGAGTTCGATATAATAAAATATATTAGAAGTGAAAAATATAAGTGATATATAGATAGATTTAAAAAATTTTCTGCATTTTACTTTTATATATAAGCAATCTTTTAATGGAAAGAATTAACTTTGTATAATAGCCGAAAACGAAAAAGAAAGAAATCAGTTTCTATAATAAATATATGTAAAAATAAAAGAAAACGTTAATGATTTACAAAGGAACTATATATAAGAAAATAATTTCTCTAATTCTTTAGTTTTTTAAGACATATAATATTGGGATTTTTAAAAATAAAAACCGCTTTTTTTAAAAGAGTATCTCAGTTTAAATAAAAATATAACATTAGAATATAAAAAAAGTTTAGATTCTTAATTTAAATTAATAAATTTTATTAAGAAAGGTCTTCCTTTTTGTTATAGAAAGAAATTTTATTAAATTTTAATAAAAAATAAGCTTACTATTAATGAAAATGAGTACTAAAAAATGGTTCAAAAATAAAGTTCTTAATCTTTTTTAGAAAACTCTTAATATTTTTAGGAAAGCTAATAGTTTTTTTTGTAAAATATTTAAAAAGACTTTAATGTTTTAGTATAAGTTTTTCCTTAATTTAATGAAGAAAAAAGAAAATAATAAATAATTAATATGCTTTTAATTTATTTTTAATTTTATAAAAATGGATAAGAGTATATAGAGGGAAGTGTATTTATTGCAGCTTTTTTTTGGATTGTTTTTGGTTAAAATTAATTTGAATATTTTAAATTTTTTGCGAATATTATTAATAAATTTTCATGGGATAGATAAGGAGAAAAATTAAATTAGATTTTTCTTTATTTTTTGGAAAAATAAAACAAATTTATTTTCTAAAAATTTAAAACTATAGGATTGTCTCCTTAGTTTTATTTAAAAAAATAATTATCAAGTTTATTTTCTTATATTTTTCCTTAGGAAAACATAATTTTCTAAATTTTAGATAATTTAATTTTGGAAGGAAAGAGATTTTTTATTAGAAATTCTCTTGCTTTAATTTAATTAAATTAAATATAATTAAAGTTCACTAATTTAGAATAAAGTCTTCTACTTTTAACATAAAAAGAATAATAAATTACAAATGCTTAATTTCTTTTTGATAATATTGAAAATATTTTTATCGAATTAAGTTATAATAATTTTATAAATAAAAAAAGAAGGCTTATTTCGAATAAATTTTATTATCATAAAATTGAATAAAACTATGGAATTATTTTTAATAAGATTTATTACTTTAATAAAAAAAATTATACTGAACTATAAAATGTATTTACTATTGCCAATTTAAAATAGAGAAAAAAAAAAGTAATTAGTTAAAGATATTGTTAAAAAATATATTTTAATTGATATAAAATTAATTATTTATATTTTTACACTATTCTTTATTATATTACTAATTTTGTTTATAATATATTTTCAAATTTCGCGTATTTTATTATCGAGAATAAATGTTTTTATATTCTATTTATAATTTTTAAAATAAATAATATAAAATTAATTAATATTATTTTTTATTTTATTTTGACTTTATTTTTAAATCGATAAATATCTATATAATTTATCTTTATAAAAAACTTTATATTATTTATTTATAATAATAAATTAAATAATAAAAATGAAATTAGGATGATACATTTTAATCAGTTTTAATAGTAAAATTTTTTGATAAAAAATATTTGTTTTATAAATTTAATGAAATATTATATCAATTAAAATTAATTTTAATATAAATATATTTTTGGAATTAATTTAATGATTATATAAATTAATTAATATACAAATTAAAAAAAAAAATGAAGTAATTAGTAAAGGAACTAACTTAAGTATTTAAAAAAAATAAAAAATATATATAATATAAATAAAATAGACTAGTAGCATAAAATTAAACAAAATAAAAATAATTTTAGAATCATTATCGAATTTCGAGAAAACAGACTTATATAATAATGTTTAAATTTTAGACTCAGAACAACAAATCTCAAATTTAAACTCTTCTTGTAAATTCAATAATATTTCATATATAACTCCTCATGGTGATATTTAAGGATATTTAATAGTAACGGATAAAATAATAACTTTTAATCCAGAAAGCTATGAAGAAACTCAATAAATAATATAAAAGAATAGTTAAAGCCAAAAAAGTTTACAACATGGAGATTTTACAGTCAGTATTGAAATTTTCGATATTTATTCTTTGAATTCATATGTAAAGGAATATGATAAAAATTAAGATTTTTATAATTGTTATATTGATATTTATTTAGAAACTACAAATGGTATGAAAAGACCATTAGAAGATTAATAAAAAAACAAATATATTTTAAAAATAAGCTTTAAAACTTCAAATCATTATAATTAAGTAACCGCTAAGAAAATTATTTAAGAATAAGAGCATTCATATTAAAACTTTGAAAATTTGGAAACATAAGAAAATTAAGATGAAGACTAATTTGACCTTAAGGTAAAACAACTATATTAGAATATTTACTTTTTTAGTTTTTATTTATTAATATTTTATATATTATTATTTTTTATAATAAACATATAATTTATTTTTAAAAAATAAAGTTACTATGTATAAAAAGCAATTCATAGAAACTATAAAATTAAGAATCATATTCGAATATCGGATTCACCTATATTAACTTTTTAGAATTAAAATTGAAATATTTAATAAATTTAATGGGTTATGATGATAATATACATAAATAAAGTGGTACATTTACTATATTTTATGAGAAAGTATATTTTAAAAGTGTATAATAAAAAAACTTTAGCCAAATATATTAAAATAAGGCAAATGATATTATTTTACAAAATTAATCAAAAATAATAACAAATGAAATGTAATAAAATTACATAAATTAAATTAATCAAAACTTGCCATAATATTTGATTAATCATAGTTGGAAATTATGTTATTTACCTCATATACATGGATATTCTTTTAATGAATTTTTATTTAAATCTTTGGAGTGTTTAGGACCTAATGTAATATTAATTTAAGATTCTCATAAAAATATTTTTGGAGCATTTGCATCTTAGGGATGGAAAAAATAAATGAATTTTTATGGAGATGGAGAAAGTTTTCTATTTAAATTTGATTATATTGATTAAATTTAGGATATGAAAATTTAAGTTTTCAAATGGACAGGATTAAATAATGATATTTAATATTGTGGAAATGAAGGCATTGGGTTAGGAATGGGAGATAATTATGGGCTTTTTATTAATAACGATTTTTATAAAGGAATTTCTTCTAAAAGCTATACATTTGGAAATAATATAGGATTACATTAAAATACTGAATAAAACTTTTAAACTAAATCTGAAAAGATTATATTATATTTTTTTTTTTTAATAAATTATAATTTATATATATATATATATTATAGTGGTTTTAGTAGTGCGAAAAAATTTAAACTTTAAGAATTTTTCATTGATGTTATTGAAATCTGGAGTCTATGCGAATATGATTAAAACATAAATAATATATCTTCTTAGATAAAAAATTTTTCAACCTGAAAATTAATTAAAAAAATAATATTTTAATATATATTAAATCGGAAATATAATAATAATTTATTTATATTCATTATATAAACCATTTTTTTTTATTTATATAAATTTAAATAAATACAAATTTTATTTATTTCTTTTTATTCTATTAAAAAATCATCAAAATTACATATAACTACAAAATTATGAAAATAGAAATACTTATATATTTATAAATATAATATACTTTCATTCAATAACTTATCCATCTCTAAATTATCCTTCGAAACTACTTCCATCTGGTTTTCTGAAATCCTTTTAAAAAATTAATATAAAGGAAAAAATAAAATAAATACTCCAAATCCATTCATTTTATCATATTTCCATTCTCCATTATATTATTCACCATTATTCCAAAAGTATATACCTTTACCATGTCTAACATTATTAAGCCAATAACCTTCATATCTTTCTCCATTAGCAAAATTATATTCTCCTCTACCATTTTTCTCTCCTTCTTTCCATTCACCATAATAAACATCTCCAGTTGTGACATAAAGTCTTCCTAAACCATGTCTTTTGTCATTTTACCATTCACCTTCATATCTATCTCCGTTGACATAGAAATAAATACCTTTTCCGCTTTTTTCTCCTTCTCTAAATTCTCCTTCATATCTATCTCCATTTACATGAATAAATATTCCAATTCCATTCTTATAATCATTAGCCCATTAGCCTTAATATTGACTTCCATTGCTAAAATAATAAGTTCCTGTTCCATGTTTTTCACCTTCTAGCCATTCTCCTTCATATTTATCTTTATTGGTGTAATACATAACTCCTTGTCCATTTGCTCTATCTCTTTACCATATGCCTTCATACCTTGCTCCTGAAGAATAAAATAGGGTTCCTCTTCCACTTTTGAAACCATTTTCCCACCTATATTTGTTTATTTTACTTTTTTTTTATTTGTTTACATTCCATCATATTTATCACCAAATGCAAAATAGTATATACCATGTCCGTTTCTTTCCCCGTTTTTCCATTCCCCTTCATATTTTTCTCCTGTCGTATTATAAATATAGACACCATTTCCTTCCTTTTAATCGTTTTTCCATTATCCTTCAAATATGTTTCCATTTATATAACAATATCTAAGTTTTTTTTATATTATTTAACAAAAAACAAAAATTATTTTTTACTTTCCAAATCCATGTTTACGTCCGTTTTATAATTAACCTTCATATCTTTCTCCCAAAGAAAAAATATATTTTCCTTCGCCATCAAAAACATCTTCTTACCAATCTCCAAGGTATTTATCACCATTTGGATATCTTTATATATTTTTTTATATAAATTTCAATATAAACTTTTTTACGTGTATATTCCTTTTCCATGTTTCATACCATTTATCATTTAACCCTAATAAACAGAACCATCAGGAGATGTTATAGGCGTGTAATTATGATTTTTAATGAATTTATCGATAAAATCTTACACTATTAAATCTTTTTATTATATCATTTAATCTCTCTCTTTTTCGGGCTAAAAAGCACGACGATTCGGCGATTATTAAGGATAGGCTACGGATTTATGATGGAAAAAACTACTTCCTAATATATTTGTATTTGCTAATAAATTGCTATTTCTTATAAATTATGAATTATTTTGGTTATTACTTGAAACAAATTAACTATTATTTAGCATTTTTTTAGTTTATTTGTATTCTTTTTTTTAATTTTTTAGGAAAAATAAAAATTAATGAAAAAATATAATAAGAGATTATAATATTTATATTATAAAATAAAATATTAACACTTATTTTATTATTTAATTTTATTTATAAAATTTTAAAATTAAAAAAATAAATAATTTTCTTTATTTTTAATTAATAATAAAAAGTATAAAATATATAATAATTTAATTTATTCATAATAATTTTTTTTTATTTTTGATATTTTTTTAATTATTAAATGTTTATTCATTATTTTATTAATCTTAATTTAAATTTAATATATATGAAAAATAATAGATATAATTTTCTATTTTTTAATAAAAATTAATTTATTTTAAAATATATTAAAACATATATAAAATAACTTGTATTAAATTATTTATACATATATATTAATATAGATATGATATTTATAATCATGCGAATTTAGCTATTTTTTATTTATAAGTTTCTAAAAAGTTTAATTTATAATTTTCATTTATTTATTTATTTTGATAAGAAAGGTCTGATTATAAATTTTCTTAATTATTTTATACTGTGTTATCTAAATTATATCCTTTAAAAAGATCTATAAAAAATAAAAAAAATATTTTATTTATAAAAAACAAATATAATAAAACAAGAAGAAATAAATGCTAAAATATATAACTTTAAACTTCTTATTTTTTCAAAAGAATCGCATTTTATTAAATTAATTATTATTCTTATAATTCATCTTCATAAGATATAATTTATTTAATATCAAAGTTATCTTAAAATTTCTATATATAAAATACTAAATAAATAATTATAATTTTCTAATTTTTTACAGGCTAAAAAGGAGATATTAGTTATTTCAAATATACTTTTTTCCAAGGATAATTTTTAAGCCAAGGATGATTTTTAACTTCATCTGGTCCATTAATTCCTAATCTTAAAGCAGGTTTTCTTTCAATTAACTTAAAAGTAAAATAAAAAATATTAATAATATTATATTAATATTTAAAGAAACCTTATTTATGAAATCAGCTGCATCTATAGACCATCCTTAAGGCACTTCATATTCTTTAATTCTAACTTTTTTTGCTAAAATATGGTCTTTTATCTCCTATCTTGTCCTTCCAACGTAAGGTCTCTTTTTTTTATTTTTTTAAATATTTTTATATACTTATAAAAATATTTTTATAAAATTTAATCTTTATAAAAAAATACTCTTTTTTATATTTACTCTTCCTAACATAAACTCAAATGCAATAATACCCAAAGCAAAATAGTCTACTGCAAAAGTATGAGGATGCCTGCACATTACTTCTGGTGCTATTTATTTTAATAAAAAAGAAAATAAAAAAAAACAAAAACTTTAATAAAATACCCATATATCCAGGCGTCCCTGATGTGTCTTTTTAATTATCAGGATGCCATACTCTAGCAACTCCAAAGTCTGTTATTTTCACATAACCTTAACTGTCTAGAACTAGATTTTCTGGTTTTATATCCCTGTGTATGATATTATTTTTATGCAAATATTCCAATCCGAAAAAAATATTTGTAATAAAAAATTCTTTTTTTTATTTAATATTTTCCTTATTTTTTATTATTATTATTATTACTTGTTTATTCTTCTGTAAATTTTCTTTATCTGCCTATATGATAACGAAGATCTCCACCTTCCATAAAATCCATTATTAAATAAAGATTATCTCTGTCTTAGAATGAATAATGCACATTAACAATAAAACTTTATTTTTTTAATTTATACTCTATATAAGTTTTTATTTTATTTACGGGTGTTTTAATTTACATAGCAATTCTCTTTCATTTAGAACTGAATTTACAGATTTTTTACTTATTATTCTTTTTTATTGATTAAACAATTAAATAATAATAAACATTTTACAAAGACTTAGACATTTCTTTCATTGCATATACTTTTCTGGTTTTCCTTTATTCTACTTTCCATACTTTTCCAAATCCACCCTTTCCTATTATAAATTAAACTGAAAAATGTGATTTTTAAATATGAAAAGGTTCTATATATAATTGAGAAAAGTTTTCATTAATAATTTAACTATCCTTATAATTTGTGCTATTATCAATATTTTATTTTCTTTGTTCTTAAATGCTTTTGAATTATTCATTTTTTGAAATTCCTATTTTTACAAGATTTTGAAGATTATAAAAAGATTTTTTTTATTTATTTTTAAAATTAGTTTTTTTATTTTTTGTTTTTTAATAAACTCTTTATTTTTTACTTTTTTACTAATTTTATTCACTTTATTGATATCTTAATAATAAAGGATATTTCGAAAATTACAAATGTGATTATAAATTGCTTAATTAATTTTTTTATTAATTTATTATAGGTGATTAGCTTTTTTCATTATTAAATTAAATATATTAATCTTATATTTGGTTTTACGATTAATATATAGATGATTAAAAACTATTATTTTAAATTTTAATAGAATTTGTTTATTAATTTATCAATTTTTAACTTTTTTAAGTTAAATCACTAAAAGATGATTTTTTTGAATTTATTGAAGAATTACTAAATTATTATAATTACTTTATGTTCTTTAAATTTTGTACATCTAAATGGATTTATTATAAATTTTATTTGATTTATTTTGCTAATTCGGATTCTTCTATATTGTTTGTTTGCTTATTGCTAATATTATTTTACATTTATTTATTTTACAAAATAGTTAAATGTTATTTAGTTTTACTTGTTTTATTAATTTATGAAATTAAAAAATAATAATAATACACATTGTTAGTTATTACCTTAATTAAATATTAATTGCATAAATATAATAAAAAAATAACTAATTTAAATATTTTATTACATATTAAAAAAAAATTAATAAAAGTAAATAAATAAAATTATATATTTAAAATAAATAAAAAAATATGGAAACTTTCAAATCAAAATAAATTAAGTTAAATGAATTCGAAATAATGCAAACATTAGGAACAGGTATTAGATATAAAATAGATTATTTTTTAATTAATTATAATATTAAAAATAACAAAAAATAATAAAAAAGGATCTTTTGGAAGAGTAAGACTTGCTAAACAAAAATCAAATGGAGATTATGTAGCTCTTAAAATGCTTAAAAAAGCAGAAATATTGCGTTTGAAGTAAGTGGATCATATAATATCAGAAAATACAATATTATCAAATATAAATCATCCATTTTTAGTGAGATTACTTATTTCTTGTTTCTATTTTTTTAATTAAACTAAAAAAAAAGATAAAGATGTTAGGGTTTAGTTAAGATGATAGATTTTTATATTTTGTATTAGAATATATATAAGGAGGGGAGCTATTTACTTATTTAAGAAACAAAGAAAAATTTGAAAATAATGAAGCATAATTTTATGGGGCATAAGTGTAACTTTAAATTATAATATCAATATATTTAATTATAAAATAATTTAAGAGTTTGCATGTTTGAATATTTACATGGAAAAAATATTGTTTATAGAGATTTAAAGCCAGAAAATATATTAATAGGAGCAGACGGATATTTAAAATTAACAGATTTTGGGTTCGCTAAATATTGTGATTCTAGAACTTATACACTTTGTGGAACTCCTGAATATCTAGCTCCTGAAATACTTCTGAACAAAGGACATGGAAAACCAGTTGATTGGTGGTGTTTAGGGATACTTATATATGAAATGATTGCAGGTAATTTATTAAAAGATAGATAACATTATTTTAAAATATATAAATATAAAATATAAATAAATTATATATAATATATATATATATATTATATATATATATAATTATTTATTTTAAAGGAATTGATCCGTTTAATGACGAGGACCCTATGTCTATATATTAAAAAATTTTAAAAGGTAAAGTTAAATTCCCAAGAAATTTTGACAAGTATTTTACTATCAAATTTATTTTTTTCAAAATTAATTAATAAAAAGAAATGCTAAAAGTCTTGTTAAACATTTACTGGTTGCGGATTTAACTAAAAGATATGGAAACTTAAAAGGAGGTTATTTTTTATTTTATATTATATAATTTTTAGTATAAAGAAAATAATATTTATAATATAAGGTGTCAATGATATTAAAACACATAGATGGTTTGGTGATATGGATTGGGATGCTTTATTATAAAAAAAAATGCCGGCAATTTATAAACCACCTATTAAAGGTAAAAATGATACTTCGAATTATGGAAGCTACCCAGATTCAACTGAATTGCCAAAAGCTATTAAAAGTTCTGATGATCCTTTTATAAATTGGTGAATTAAAAATAATTATTATGTTTTTGTTATTCTCTATGAATAAATAAACTTATTAAAAGTTTTTTCTTTTTCAATATTAATTTTTTTTAATTACTAATTATATATATATATATATAATATTTTTTTTGTATATAGAATAAAATAAAAATGATTTATTTTTATAAATTTTACATTTCAAAACTCTTCATTTATAATTTTTCCGTCTTTCCAAATTCCTTTTCCAGTTCTTCCATCTTATAAAATAACTAATCCTTGTCCATTTTATTTATTGTCTTTCCATTCTCCTTTATAAATTTTTCCGTCAGGATAAACCATTTCTCCATATCCACATTTAACTCCGTTTTTAAAATTCCCTATTATATTAAAAAAAGAAATCAAATAAATAATGCAAAAAAAAGCAATAAATACCTGTATATATCTTTCCATTAGTATTTTAAAATTTACCAAATCCTTACATTTTATAATTAACCCATTATCCTTCATATTTACTTCCGTTTTTAAAAAAATGTACCCCTTCTCCTTATACAACTCCATCTTGGAATTCACCTTCATAATAAGACCCATCTTCTTTCCATATAAGTTTACCTTTTCCATGTTTTTTCCCATAACAAAACTGACCTTCATAAATAAAATCGTAATTTTCTTCTTTTCCGTATCCATGTTATTTATCTTCTAGCCATTCTCCTTCATATTTTTATCCGTCTTAATGAATGAAAATCCCAAATCCTTAAGCTCTGTCTTTTAGCCATTATCCTTAATAAAAATCTCCATCGCAATGAATCAATCTTCCATTTCCATTAGCCATATCATCTTCCCATTCTCCTTAATATATTGATCCATCTACCCAAAATTATAATCCACGGCCTTATCTTTTCCCGTTTAACCATTATCCTTTATATACTGCATCTGTTTTAAAAAATTTATAAGGAGGGAGCTTAATTAAATATCTATGGTCATTATTTACAGCATATTTGTATGGATTTTTTTTCATTATATCAACTATTTAAGGCTTTAATTATATTTAATTACTACTACATCTTATTGCAATAGAAGGATGCGGTTAATTTTGTATAATTTTTTATTTTAGTGCTTTTATGGCTCTACGTGCAAATTATCCTCTGACAAAATTCTATATTTTTAATATTTTTTGGTATATTTCAGGAGATTTATAATCAATTTTTTATGAACTTATTTATATTTGTGATATTATTGATGTATTTTCACATGGTTAGGGTTCTGATGTACAGCTTCCCATTTATTTATTTTTAACGGAAATATTTTTATTTTTTATATTAAAGTTTTTTACTGTTTGCTTTTTATTATAATATATATTTTTTTTGAGTTATTTATAATTCAAGTAAAATTATTGAAGTTTTAATTTTTGTTTTATAATTTTCTAAATTATTTTAACTATTAAACAAGTCTATTGAGATATAGAATAGATAATATGAATATTTTTTGTTAGATGTATACATCAAACTATATTTCTTTTAGCGACATTAATATTTTTAATTAATTAATTTAATAATTTGAAAAAATTAAATAGAAATTATGCCTTTATATATATAATATTTACTAAAAACAAACGAATAAATATAATTTTTTTATTCAAATCTCATCATCCCATTCATTACTTAATTCAGGTTCGAAATCTTATTATATGTCATATTAAAAGCTCTTATCACCGGGTTTCTTTTAGTTTTTTTGGAACTAAATATCCATATATTTTTTATGTTAATCTAATTCGTCTTAAGTTAATTTATTTAGATTAGCATTATTATAATCAAATTATTTAAATTTTTATTATATTTATTTTTAAGAATTGTCATCTACTTCAAAATCATCTTCGTAATTTTCAAAATCTTCTTTATAATTTGAACTTATTGATTTTTAAGGATTTTTTTCACTAAAAGATCCTATTTCGTCAAAATCATATAATTATTATTTATTGTTTTATTATTTTGTTTATTATTAAGTTTTTACTTGTTATTAATTTTAATGTTGTTTTTGACTTTAAGTTTTGTTTTCATTTTACTTTTAATTTTATTACTATTATTCTTTTTGAGAAAGATATTATTATTAATTTTTTTAATTTATGTTATTAGATGCTGTTTTTTACTTCTTTTTTTTTTTTTCATTATATAATATGTATTATTTAGATTAATTACATTATAATTTAATGAAAAACTATTTTCTTCGCTACTTTCATCTAAATCTAAATCATAAGGATTAAACTTTTTATCAGATTTTTAAGGATTTTTTTCTTGTTATTTATTACTATTCGTTGTTTATATATTATTATTAATTATTTATTAAGGTTAGGGTTTTTTATTTCCATAAATTCTTAATTTTAACTTTTCTAATAATCCTTTTTATTTTTTTGGTTATTAATTATATTATAAATTGTATTATTATTATTTTACTTTAAATTTACTATAAATTTATTTTATCAGCATAAAAATATTTATAATATTTATCTTTTAATTCATTTGACTTTTTTTTTGGGTCGGTAAACTCATTTAAATCTTTCACTTTGAATATATGATAAAAAGATTTACCGGTACTTGGAACTAAATATTCTAAAACTTAGTTTTTATAATTTTTTTTTTTTTTAAATATTATATTAATTTTACTTATTTCTTTTTCTATATATTTTAGGCCAAATCTTTTTGGAATATAATCATATGGATTGATTCTATTTTTTACTAAATTAAATTTTATTGTATTATCAATATATTATAAATTTTAAATGTTTACTCATTTTAAGTAAATTTAAATATATGAAATTTTTTTATTTTATTTTTTTAAATAAAATAAATAATAATTATAAAATCAATTATATGGTATTTTAAAAAATAGTTAAATTAATATTTTAATAAATAATTTTTATAAAATTAGTATATAATCAAACATAAATATATATAATAATTAAAAGATAAAGTTTCATTTATTGATTTCAATAAAAAGTTTATTTAAAATATTAATTATTAATAAAAAACAAATATTTTAAAACATATTTTTTTTATCTAATTCAAAAAAATCATAAGCCATAAGATTTTAACCTATCTTTAGTAATTTTAGTTTCTTGTTTAGATAAATCTTCTAAAATTAATTAAGGTTTTGTATTTTTTTATTCTTCTTATTTAATTTTTTTTTACTTTATCTCTTCTTTTTATTACTATATTTTTTTAAGTTCTTTTAAGTACTTTTTCTTATCTTTTTTTTTAAGTTCTTTTAGATTTTCTTTAAATGTAAGACCCTATTCTTAATCTTTTTTGATAATTTTCTATTTTATATATAAATAAATAATTGTATAAATATGTATATATATATATATATATATATATATTTTATTAATATATTTATATAAATAAATACCTTATTTTCTTTTGAAGAGTTTTAAATTTACTTAATAATTAATTTATTTTTAAGGTTTTTTTGCTTAACTTTTCCTTCGTCATCTCTATAAGGTGCTAATTTTTTAATTGATACATATTTATTTAATATATGATTATCTGCAAAAAGTAATTATTCATCACTTAATCCATATGATTCAGGTCTTACATCAAGATACTTTTTTTAAAAATAAAAAAAAAGTTAAAAAAAGTAAAAACAAAAAAAAAACAAAATTTTTTCTTTTTTAAACTTTACTTTAAATCTCGTCTTTATACCACCAGTAATAACATCTTCGAAATCAACACTATAATATTAATCTACAAGTTTTTGTATTTCTTCATCATTTACATATTTTTTTAATTTTGCAGGATTATTTTAAGCTAATTCTTCTAAATTTACTTTTTTAGCTTCTACATATTCATAAAGTTTTTTTTAATAAATTTAAACTTTGTCAAAACATTCATCACAAATTATTATTTCATTATTACTTTAGAGCTAGTAATAACTACAATAATCATCTAATTTAATAAAACATTAATTACAAACTTTATATTAATTTAAAATTTCTAATATTTCTCCATCAGAAGGTGGCTTTTTTATATTATATTATTATATATATGTATATATATTTATTTTTTTACTTAACAATTTTAAGGAACAGTACTTTTCTTAGTATTATGCTCGTGGAATTTTCCATCATTGCATAATTTACATAATGTAAAATCAGGGCATTATACACAATCATATTTAAATTAACCAGGTTTAATTCCTTTTTTGCAATCTTTATTTATTTTAATATAAAATAGAATAAATATATATATATATATATATATATATATATATATATATATATATATATATATATAAATTAAATTACTATCACAATACCACCATAAATATACTCCATTTTAATCTTTATCGTTTTATATCATAGCTTATATTTCACTTTTTTTTATTTTTGTTAATAAAAATAAATTATATATATTAATTTTTTTTACTTATCTTTTAAGTTTTTTTTAGACGCTAAAGGAATATTTACTTTTGGGTTTAAAAGATTCTCTTTATCCTCACCTAATTGAGTTTCTGGTTTTTCCTTTTATTTATTTTATTAAGTGTCATCATTTTCATCATTTTTTTCTTGCTATTTGTAGAACTTTTTTTCATATTCTTTAAGTTCATCTAAATTTTCATCTTCTTAATCATAATAATCTGAGCCAAGCTTTTTTTTTATTTTGAATATAAAATCTATTATTTATTTAAAAACTTGTTCCTATAATTTTTATGTAAACTTTTCTTCGTCATAATCTTCTTCAATTAATAAATTAATTCCTTCGTTTATATTTGAAGTACCGGCAGTTTATTGTATTTTTTTAATTTTTTACATAAGAGCCTATTTTGTAGCATTTTTAATTTATTTTATTTCATTTTTATAATTTTTATTTTTCTTCTTTCTTTTTTTGGTCTTTTTCTTTTCTTTTTTCTGCTCTTTTTGTATCTTTTTATCTATAAGTTCCTTCAATCTCTCTTCCATATGCTTTTTTTTTATTATAAAGTAAAAAATTACTTTATTTATATTTAAAATATTACTCACTATTTGATTTCCATTTTCTTCTTCATATCTAAAATTATATTTAGATTCAAATAAATCTGCTTTATCATCTTCTTCTTCATCCTATTCTTCAAGCTTTTAATCGACATTAATATCATCTTTATCAACCCAACTAAAAAACAAGAATATAAATAAAAAATATCTATATATTATAAATAAATACCCTTTAGTCAATATAAATTTTCTTAAAAATCTATCAGCTTCATCAAGTTTATTTTCATTTCCCCAAAACTTTTAAAGGATTTCAATTTCTTAGTCCTTTCCTTTGTTTAATTTTCTCTTTTTTTATTTTTCCAAAAACTTATTGAATTCTTTATTTTCATCTTCGACTTATTAATTAGTTTTTTTCGTTTAAATAAATAAATTGTCTTCTTCCTCGTTTTTTTTAAGTGCTGCTCTTTTAAATTCTTATTTTAATCTTTGTTATTCTTCTATTCTTGTCTCCTCCCTTTATTTATTTTATTATTCGGAATTTTCTGAATAATCTTCATCATCTATTTTTCCTAATACTTCTTCTTATATCATATCTTTATATGTATATCTTTTTTATTATTTATTCTTATTTTCTTATTCTATGTCTAAATTGCCAAAATCTTTTTCTTTAAAAAATTATTTTTCTGTTTTGTATATAGATGGGTCTTTTTCCCTTATTTTTGCTAATGTTTTTATAAACTTCACGCTTACTTTCTCATTTAATAATTCTCCTTCTGAATCATCTTCTAATTCACTACTACTATCTTCATTATATTAATCTCCTTCAATTATTTCTGTTAAATTAAATATTAATATTTAATTATTATTATTTTTTTATTTATTTACTTTTATAATTATCTCCATATTTGACTTTTGCTTAATCAATTATCTGTCTTTATTTTCTTTTCTCAAATTTATCGGCAAATTGTCTGTTTATTTTTAATTTAATCTTTTAATTATCTTATTTTTCATTTTGTTAATCTTCTTAGTCTTCGAATAAATTTAATTTGTTCATTTTTTTAATATTTAAATATATACAAAATTAAATTTGTACTTTTTTTATATACAAATTACTTATTTTTATTTTTTTAGTTTAATAATATGTTTTTTTATATTAAAATATTTTTTCTAAATTCAAAAACATAAAAAATTATAGCATAAGAATTAAATTATTTATCTATTAAAATTTTAATTTATTATATATAATAATGATTTGCTTTTTTTTATTTAACTATTAAAATCTATATAATAGGGTAAATATTTATATTTTATTTTAATTGGTTATTATATATTTTATATTTATTAGTTTATCTTATTTTTTATTTTATAAGATTTCTAATATATACTTTTATATTTATCATATATTTTATCTTTAATATTAATCACTTGTATTTTTTTTCATATAATTATTTTTTCTTGATATTTTATTATTAAAACCTAGAGATTAGATATTATTATTATTTAATTTACTTTACATATATTCAATTGAAAATTCTTTTTTATAAATCATATCTTTAAATTTTTATCCAACATTAGGATATATTTTGATTAAATATATATCAGAATCCATTAATTAAATTTCTTATATATTCCTAATTTTCATATTTTATAATATTTATAATTTTACAATATAAATAACGTTAGAAAATTATAAAATTAATTTTTTTTCAACATTCTTTATATTTTTATTCTAAATAAGAAGTAAGAATTAGCTTTTCTTTGCTAATAAAAATCTTCCAAATTTTCTAAAATCAATAAATTTGCTATTTGTAACAAAAACAAATTTTAGAAATCATCTTTCAGTTCTCATTTATAAGAATTGTGATTTTATTAAAAGTTTATATATAAGCACATATGTTTCAATTATTTATATATATTATCAAATCTTTATTAAATTCTTATTCTTATTCTTATTCTTATTCTTATTCTTATTCTTATTCTTATTCTTATTCTTATTCTTATTCTTATTTTATATAATTTGAACTCGTATAATAAACATATACTTGAAGTATATAGGGAAAATAATTGTTTTTGTTTTAAAATAAACGTAATTATTATTTAAAGCTTAAGCAACGCATATTTTAAAAATAAAATTCATTTCTAATGACCATAAATTTAATTTCTCCTTAATAAAAAACTACAGTTTCTGTTATATAAATCATTAAAGCTTATTATTCATTGCTTATTCCATATAATTTAATACAAATAAATATATAGTATATATCAAATTTAAAATTAGATTTCTAGATTTCGTTTATTATATTATTTAAGGCTAATTTCTAGAATATTTTCATATGATATAGACAATTTTTTAAAAAATGCAAATACAATTTATATTAAAAATTTATAGATGTTATTCTTTAGTATTAGTTATACTTTCAAATTATATGTCATTAGATTTTATTAAAATTCGGGTTTATAATTAATAATTAGTAATTAAGATATATAATTTTGTTGTTATTAAAAAATAAAAATTAATTAATATTTTAATATAATATTATTATAGTAATAAATATAAATATTTATATATAATTAATAATTTTTTATATAGTTATTATATGTAAAATTAATTATATAAAAAATATTAATTTTTAGAAACATATATTATATTTATTAATATATATATATATATATAATATATATATATATATATATATATTTAATTTAATTAAAATTATTAATTTAATTTTTAACTTTCAATATATTTTTTTTACAAAACAAATATTACTCACTCCTAAAACTTATAAAATTAATGGTTTTTCAATTAATTTTTTATTAATTTCAAACATTTATTAAAATCCGCATTTTTTATATAAATTCTAAGCTCGAGTATTTGTATTTAGAAAAGTTAAATAAATATATTATTTATTAAGTTCTTACGCATATTATTAAAAATGTTTAACTAATTTATAGCCTAGTCCTTTATTTCTATAATTTTACTTAATACAAAACTTTTTTAATTCAATTAAATTTTCTTTTTATGTATTTAGTTATTAATCTATGTCAGGTAAATATTTATTGTTATGGTTTTAATCTGCTTCAACCATTCCTAATACTTCCTTATTTTAATTTATTACTATAAATATCTAATTATTATTCAAAAATAATTTTTCAATGTTTTAGTATAATATTTTTAATAAATATTTTTTCATTGAATATTAACATATTTACTTAAAAATATACCCAAAAAATATAATTAAGAGTAAAATTTAAGTTAATTTTATTTTTTCTAATATTATTAGTATTTATATTAATAATATTATTATTAAATAAGGAAAAAATCCGTGTTATTTTAATGGAAATTTAAAGTATTAAAAGCCTTTCAAAAGCATAGTTTAAGGGAAACTTTCTTTATATAAATTTATTACTTGTTATTTATATTATTCTTAATATTAAATAATATATATATCATTCATAATTAAATATTAAACTATAAAAATAATTAAATAAAGATATATTTAATAATATTACAGTTTTTTATATATTAATTAAATTTGAAAAATTTTTTTAAAAAAAATTTTAATTAAATTATATAAAAATAATTAAAAAAAAGAAAAAAATATGAGTAGTTACACTATAGCAGGTTCAGCCGATAAAGAAGAAACAGCAATAGTAAATTTAAACAAATAAATATATTTAAAAAACAAAAAAAGTGTGAAACAATAGCGAATACTATAAAATCTTTTTACAAAAATATTGACTTTAGAATTATCATTAAGCATCCTTCAGAATGGGATGAATATATACATGAAGTAAAACAATAATTATATATTATAATAAAAAAATAATAATTTAAAAAAAAAATAGATTTGTAGAATATATGGATTTAAATAAAACAAAAATCCAATAATATTTACCTTGGATGGAAAGCTTATTGGGGATATAGAAAAATTTAAAGAGATGACTGAAAGTAAATTCGGAATTGACACATAATATATAGTAAACCCGATCAAAACAGAAATTAATATGAAATAAGTAGAAAAAGAAATGAAAGAAAAGAAGAAGAACTTAAAAAATAAGAGAAATTTATAAGAAAAAATATAAATTAGTTTAAAATAAAAATATGAAGAAGAAATGATTTTACCTACAAAAGGAATTTTCGTTTCTGAAATAAATGAAGGCTTATAAGTAATTTTTTTTTTTTGTCTTTTTTTTTGATGAAAATATTTTTTATTTTAGTTTTGTGTTAAATATGTTGAAAAAATATGTCCTAAAGTTTATATTAGCCCTGTTGAAAACAAAGAAGTTGTTTAATAAATAATAACTCCAGGTATTATTGTTTACATAATAAAAAAGAAAATATATTATTTCATTAATTAAAATAGCCGATATAAATGTCTAATAAGTATAAGCAAACGATACTTTTCCTCCTGAAATTTTAGTTGAAGAATAACCAGTTATATTAGAAGGCTAAGATCTAACTAAAGGTTTTAAATCGCCAAAATTAGGCGAAAACTCAAACTAGAATAACGAAAGTAATGATGTTTCGAAACATACCACATTTTAATAGGCATTGAATTTGGAATAAGATAATATTATTTAAGATAATAACTAATAAATATAAAATTAATAATATTAAATTGAGGAAAACAACTAATAAGCATAAGAGAATTAAGAGTAACAATAATAAGAACAATAAGAAGAATAATAATAAGAACAATAATAATAAGAATAGCAAATAGAATAAAATAAAGAAGAATTAAAAGAACTTATAGAAAGAATAAAGATCATAGAAGGAAATAATTAAGGTCAATTAGTAAATATGAACAATTATATAATTAAATCGGTAAAAAAGAGTATATATGTTTAAATACTTATTTTTATTTAAAATAAAAACAGTTAAAAGACAATTATTATCTTTCTGTTCATCCGAATCCTCTTTTTAATGGATAATTAGTTATTTTTGAATCTTATCCTGTAGAAGGATAAAATTAAGAGGTCTTTTTAAATGATTATAGTAAGGTTTAAAGAAGTATAAGAAATAGAGAAAATGGAAAAGCTTAAAAGGAATAATATTAAAAATAACAAAAAAGGCTTGAAGAATAAAAATAGCGTTTAGAAGAATTAAAGAAAATTCAAGAAGAAAATAATAATAATGATAATGAAAATGGAAATTAATTTTAAAGTAATAACTAAGACTTTTAGGAAGAAAAAATAATTGCTGAACCTCCTTCATATAATTTTAAAAGTAGAACAAATAGAAATTGTATAGATATGTTAAAACCTTTATCTATATAAGATTGGAAAATTGTTAATAAAATAATAAATAAGGTTGACTGCTTTGTTACTTTTTAAATATTGCCTTTTGGATTTGAAAATTAGTTTGAACTTTCGAATGGAATTTTGAATGTTTTTTTAAGACATTTTATGGTTAATATTCACCAAAATTAAAGTATTTTACCTTTACTTTAGTTCTATTAAAATTAATAAAATCCTAAAAAAACTTATTTGCCTATTGAATCTATCATTATTTCAGAAAAAGATAAAGCAAAAATAATTGGAAAAAAATATTATTAAGGTATTTATTTAATTCTATTAAATTCTATTTTTATTTTATTTTATATTTTTTATTTTATTTTATTTTATTTTATATCTTTTATTATATTTTATTTTAATTAGTTCCTTCTCTTTAATTTGAGCATTTAATTTTTTATTTTAAGAAACCTGTATAAAAAGAGAAAAAATATGCTATAAATTTTAAAAAAATGATGAAACATTTAATAAAAAATGAAGAAGGTATTTAAAAATATAATAATAAATATAAAATAAAAAATAAAATTATAGAAGAAACATCTATTGGTTTCAATCTAATTATTTCAAATGAAATTATGCTTTTAGTACCTTTAAGATAACCTTATTCTTACTTTAATAGTTAACCTCTTTTTTTGAATCCTTTTTCATATTTAGGATATATGCATTTGCCTTAATTAAGTAAAATATGGCCTTCATCAGCATTTTAAGTGGAAGATTTATAAAAGCCAATGGATAGATTAATAAAAGAATCATAATATAAAAATCAAAATAATTATCAAAGTTGAGAAAAAAAATAAAAAAATATATTTAATTTTAAAAATAATAAAAACATAATAATAAATAAATAAAATTTTTAAATTGTGATAAACTGAATTTCTTTTAAGTTATATTATATAAATTAAGATTAATTTAAAAATTTTGACAGTTTAAAGTCTTATTAATTTATTTTCAATTTACCTTCATATGTCGATCTTGTTTTTTTTATCTTTTTTATTATTATTATTATTTTTCAAAATTATGTATTTTTTTTGAAACTGTATTAATTTTCTATTTTCTTTTTTTAAGAGATTTTATGAAAAACAAAAAAAGTAAACTAAATTAAATATTTATTTTTTAACAAAGAAAATAAACTAAATTTATAATTTAAAAATAAAAAAAGTTTGTGAAATAAATTTAAGTTAAATTAAAAAATAAAGTTTAAATAAATATTAATTAATTTATTTTTAATTTTTTTTTTAAAAAAAAATAAACTCATAAATAATAATTGGGATATTCAGTTTCATATACAAAAATACTATTATCATTAGAATTTTTAACACTTTTAATTTTATCATTTAGTATTTTATGTAAGTAATACTTAGTTGAAATATCATATTTAATTTCGATTTTTGATCTTAAATCAACCCAATCAGATAGATAACCAGGTGAAAATTTGAAAGGATATTTTTATTAAGTAAGTAGAGTTTTTTTGCCTATATTTTTTTTTTTATCAAAGGGTGAATTTTTTGCTTATTATTGATGACATTTGCTTTTAATTCTTAGTTATTTTTCTATATTTTTAAGGTTAGCGATTATTTATTATTCAATATTATTTTGTTTCTCTTTTATTGGGTTGGATATACTCGTATTTTACCTAATAATTTCAGATTTTATCTATGGATCATTTTATAAATTCTCATTAACGTTTACAGAATTAGTTATATTGCCAAATCTTATTAATTTTTTTTCCAAATTAGTAATCGAGGTTTGTTTTTATTAAGGCAAATTTAGAAAATCGGGTATATTATTATTTATTTCGGAAGTTTAAAATTAAGATTCTGATGTCAAGATGTTAATTTATGGAGAATTAAAAAGTGAATTTTATTTGAGTTTTTTGGAAGTAAAAAAATTTTCGGTGATTTCTTGGTTAGAAAAGCCTTATTTTTTTTTTTTCGAAATCCTTTCAATACATGTGTCCATTATATTGTTTATATTTTGGGATTTTTAAATTTTTTTCATGTTGATTATTCTACTTGTGTTTTCTTTTACAGAAGAAAATTAGGCTTTTTCAGTTAATTCACCTAATTGTATATTAGCTTATCTCATAGTGAAATATTATGTGTTATTTTTTTATTTATTTTTTTAAAAAAAGTTATTGTTATTATTATTTTTTATTGGAAAAAAGTTGTCTTTTTTTTATATTGTTGATGAAAATTCGTTGATTTTTTCACTTGCATTTAATTCTTATTTGGAGCTTTTTCGGGAATTCAATTAAAACCTTAATTCTCGAATTTTATTTAGTTTTAAGCGAAAGACTTATTTTTCTTCTTCCATTATTTTATCAGCTTTTTTTTACTTTAGTATTTCGTAAAAATGCATAAATTCTTTGATTGAACGGATTTCTAGGGAATCGTAGTATTATATAGTATTTTTCTTTTCGTTATTTTCTTATTTTTCTATTTTATTATGAATTTTCTTTAATTATTGTTAGGCGTGTTATTATTATTTTAAGTCTATTGTACGAGGATCTGCCCTTTCTATTTCTATTTCTTCTATTATTTTATTTTTTGCTCTTTTTTATTACACTATATGATCTTCTTAAATATTTATGTGGTGTTTCTTATTTATGTCAGAAAGTTAATAAGTTTGTTTTTGTTGTTTTTAGATGATGTTTTCTTAGATTTTAGCTTTTCGAAATGTTGAAAGGTCTTTTGTTTCCATTATGTATCTTTAAAATTATTCTTTTTTGTGCTTTTATTACATTTATTCTTTACTAGTTTTTTTTTTTTAATATTTTTAAGGATGTTATTTTAATAGTAAATTTTTTGTTATATTGGATTATATACTTTTTATTTTTTTTATTTTTTTAAAAGAATAATTATTTTATCAGTTTTTTAATAAATTAGAAAATATTTTCTTTTTCCCCAAAAATAAAATAAAAATAAGTATTTTTTTATTTTTTTTTTCATTAACTAAAAAAAATTTAATAATAATGTTTTCTAAATTAATATTCAAATCCTGTAAAATTCCTCATTTAAATTTCTTTAAATAATACTCATTTACTTAATTACAAAAGAACGTTAACGTAATCTCTCGTTTGAACCATCTTTCTTTAGAATTCTAACTTCATTAATAGAAGGATAAAACAATATTTTTTTTAAATGAAAAAATGACATTCAAATACTTAATGGATGTAATAAAACTCGAAGACCCATCTCTTTACGTAACATATGATTTTGAAGAGGCGAATTTAAATAAAGAGGAAATAAGTAAACAAAAAGTGCAATAATAGTAAAAATAGTAAAAATAACATACAGGAAATGTAATAAGCCTTAGTAAAAAAACAGAGGAAGAACAAGAAAAATAAAATAAATTATAATAACTAGAAAAAGAAGAGCTTCTATTGGTAGACGAACATACAAATATATTAAAATTCTTAAATAGTAAATATCCTTTATAAGTGAAGATATAAATAAATAACTGCGAACATAGAATATAATCAATAGGATATAATTAAGCAAATTAAACATTAATAAATTTATGGAACAATCCAGCGGGTATATTAGCAGAATATCAGAATTGTATTAAAAAAGGAATGCATCCATCTCATGCAGGAGTAATAACCTTTTTTGTAAGAAATTTTAGACAGGAGTTAGAAAAAGTCAAAGGGAAGAATTTATCGGAAAAAGAAATAGATGAAATGTTAATTAAAAGTTTAGCGAGTTTTAGTTTTCCAGTTTTTTAAAAATTAAATGATCTTTAATTTGAATTAAATATTTTAGAATAGGAGTTGGAAAAACTCAATTAAAAAAAATCTAATATTGATAATGGGGCAGAAAGATAAATCAAATATTATATTAAAATACTCTTTTTGATCTATCTTTTACATATTTCTAGTTTCTATTTTATGATATTTCATGTTGATTGGCTAGGGTGGGATATTATTGAACCTATTACTTATACTGTAGCTTAAATTTCGGTTCTGGTTGGAATTAGATTCTTTATGAAACATAAGGAGGTTAGATCAGTAGAAAAAATGATTTAACTTATGAGAAATAAATAAATTTATAAAAACCCGTAACTTAGAGAATAGTATTAGAATATTTGTAATTAAATATAAGATAAAATAAACAAAAGAGATTAAAATCTTTAAAAACAATAAGTTTATTGGAGCAAAAAAACTTACAATAGTTAAATTATTTTATGATTTTTTTTTATAGATTAATGAATATTTATATAACTTATTTTTTTTTTAAATAAAATTAAATATATATCGATAGGAAAAAAAAATATAACAATTTTATTAATTTAAATTTTTTATTATTTCTTAAATATATCGTGAAATCGAATTTTTTTATATATATATATTTAATTATTAAGTTATATATTTTATTAAATGCTTAATTTTTTTACATAATTTTAAATTAATAATATTTTTTATAAATATTAATATTTTATATATATTTTTAAATTAATCTTAAATATATATATAATATGAATTTTAAAATTAATATTATATATGTTTTTAAATTATTTTAATTTATTAAATAGAAATTATAAAAGTTTATATTTAAATTCAAAAAAATATTATTTTTATATTTTATTTAATGCATGCTGAATATATTTCAATAATTATAGGCTAAATATTCTAATATAAGATTTAGAGTTATTAAATTACATAAACTTAAATTAATGTTTATTTTTAATAATAAACATTTTTTAATACGATTTCTTTATTTTAATATAAAATTCAAAAATACTATTATTTATTATTAAAATAAATTAAAGATACCCTAAAAATAACATTTAAATGTTATTATATATATATTTACATATATTTATTAAATAAAATTTTTTATAAATAATTAATTAATATTTTTTTTTTTTTAATAAAAAAACAAAAAAGATTCATTGATTGAAGAAAATGTCTAATTTTGATTCAGATATTTATTTTTACATAATAAATATATTAGATTAATATATGCATTTTTTAATTTTTTTTTTATGCTATCAAGTCTTTTTATTTTTTATTAAAAAAAATAATTTTTTTTTCTGTTTTTGGGTATTTATGTTAAAAATAGTTTATTAAAAAAATATGCACTCATTTAAGTATATAAATTTTAATTATTCTAATTAAGTTATTTATATTAGCCTTAAATTTTTAAAAATATTCTGCGTATTTTTAATATTAATCTGAAAAATATTATTATAATAGTCATTATGGTAACTTTATTTAATTTATTCTTATCTCAAGTTGAAATATACGCAATAGCGCAATTTAAATCCTTAAAAATTAACAACTAAAAGTCTCTAAATTACAGCTTTGAAAGGATGAACATTATTTTGAGCAAAATATAGTTAGTTTAATCAAAGAATTATGTTTTTTATGGATGGTCACAAAAGAAAGGTATGTTTAAAAGTTAAATAATCTAATAAAGCCAAAGTATCAAAAGTTAGCATATAAGCAAATAATGCCATAAAGGCATAATTTTAAGTATAAGCTTTCGAATCATAATAACCATAAAAATATCCTTTTTGTACAAATTTTCACATCAATAAAGTGGTTACTAGTATTAAATATGCTAAATTTTTTAAGCCATTCATTAAATATTTTTTTATATTTTCGTTTCTAATATCGAAAATATTATCTGGGTAGTTTTTACAATATATGTAGCAATCAAAAATTAAATTGCTACCTAAAATGTGTATATTAAGTAGTGTTAATTATTCTTAATGCTTCTAAGCTAAGGAAAAAAAAATTTGATTATTTTGATATAGAAGAGAAGGAATAGATTAAATTAGTAATAAATGAAGTGAGAAGAAAGAAAATTAAAATATATTTTAACTTTTTGTTATGTATATTTTTTTTAGAAAATTATTTTTAAATAAAAAATATTTATAATTTATTTAATAATAATAATATAAATAAAATTATTATAATATATATTATATATTTCTATATAATATTATGTCTAAAATTACATAGTTAAATTAATAAATGTTTTTTTTAAATTAACAAAAATATATATGAATTCTTAAAAATATTCTAAAAATAATATTATAATGAATAAATAAGTTTATTTTAAAAATAATAAAATCTTTAAAAAAATATTTTTTTATTTTATTTTATTTTTTTTTTGATTTATATAATTAAATTAATTTATATTTATAAAGATGTGTGATTCATTTTTAAAAAAATGAATTAAATAAAAATTAATGTTATAATTAAAAAAAAAAAATTATAAATAAATCATATTTATTTAATAAATTATGAATATATTTTAATAATTCAAAAATAATACAATATTTATAAATCTAATATATAAATATAATAGATTAATTTTATTTTTATATCAATAAATATATATAATTTCGTTTCTATCATTAATTTATATATATAATTATAATAATTATATATTTTAAAAGAATTAAAAACAATTTTTATAATATTAATATTTAAAAAAATAAATTTATAGGTATTAATTAATGTATATATAATTAAAATTATTTTCATAATTTATATAAATATATTATTTATATGTTAGATTTTGTAATTTTTTATAAATATATATAATTATGCTACTTTATATTTTAAATAAAAAATATAATCTGAATATCATTGTGTTAATAATTTAATATATATAGATTTATATATACATGAAACAAATTATATAATAAATATTAATTTAATTTCTTAATTAATTTGAGATATGATACATATTTTATAATTAATTTTGTAATAAAAAAATATATTTATTTTATTTTTATTTTTAATTTATAAATAAAAAAATATTTTCTTTCAATTACCAAATAAAATTAAACAAAACAAAAAAATTTAAATAAATAAAATTTATAAAAATGGGTAATTAATGTTGTGCAACAAACGATAAAAATGCAATTGATTATGCTCATGCTCCTAAAACAAGCTATGAAGAGGCAAATAATATGGACGATTAATTTAAAAAGAAATGTAAAAAAAATAATATAATTAGCATATATATGTATGTTTATAAAGATAAAATAAATATAAATTTAAATATATATTTAAATAACTTATTTTTATTTAAAAATTTAACAACAAAAAATTAATATAGAAATACATGCTAAAGTATAATTAGAATAGAATGAAAACGAAGAAAATGAATAATAAGTAGATGGTAATAAATATAAATTATTATAAAAATTAAATATAATATAATATGAATAGTTACACATTTTATTTTATTTTTTTAAAAAAAGATAAAAAATTCAAAAGAGAATTAAAAACTTTAAGATTAGCCCTAGAGAAAGCTGAGACTTTCAAACAAATTGTTGAGAACGCAAAGAACTTAACTTTTAGAATATATGAACTAGAACAAATAATAAACTACTTTAGTAAAACTATGATTACTCCACCTCATATATTGAATGTGAAGTCTGATTTGATAGGACTTTATGGAGATTTGTAGAATTTTAGATCCTTCCATTCTCGTTTTACCTTAGATATGTCTTATTATGAACATTTGGATACTATTACTTAACTTTTAAAATTTATAAAGAGTTTAATTTCATCTGATTCTAAATACAATGATAAAGGAGTTATTAATTATTAATAATTAGTTTTCGATTTGAATAGTAATTAATAATTTGACTAACTTTACAACAATATAAAACCTTTAAGAAATGCTTAAAATAATATTTCTGGTACTAACTTTTCCACTTTGCCGAATTATTTGTACTGTTGTTTAAAGGAAAAGAAAGGTTTTAGTTTATGGGAATAAATTCTTCCTTATTAATTTGAAGTTTCTAACAAGGAATTCGTATAAGCTTATGTAAATTAGTCTCATAATGAATAATAAAAAATATTATATTAGAAATACTGACTTTTATGGACATCAATAATGATTAGAGAATAGATATTTATCAATTTTTGTAGTTTGTAGAAGATTTTGAAAGTTTTTTGATGAAAATGGATATATATTAAATTCAAAATTAGAAGAATTAAAATAAAAAGTTACACTAAAAAAAATTGTACCAAGATAATTAAGTGAAAGTGTATATGTATTTTAGACTGGATTAAAATACAAAGGAGCATTAGACACAAATAATTTGAGAACCGGACATGGCTAATTAATTGATGATGATTATGAATTCTAAGGCGAATTTAAGGACGATTTACCACACGGAAATGGTATTGAAACGAGAAAAAAAGTAAAATATGAAGGAGAATTTAAGGCCGGATTTTACCATGGACATGGTGTTTTGAATTTCCCTAATGGAAGAAGTTATACTGGAGGCTTCTAAAATCACTAATTTCATGGTCAAGGAACCTTAATTGGAGATGATGGAACTATATATGAAGGATAATGGATTAAGGGATAACTTTTTGATGGATTAATTAAATATCATGATGGATCTTATTATGTAGGGCAAATTAAAAATAACTTCTTTAAGGAAGGAAAAGGAATCTTTTATAACCAGGATGGGTATAAAATTTTAGAAGGGTTATGGAGTATTGATAAACCTTTAAATTGTAAATTATATAGCTTGGATGATGGAAGCTTTTTGATGTATTAGGGAGAATTTTAAAACTATAATATTACTGGAAATGGAAGCAGGTTTTATTATGATGGAAGCGTATATGAAGGGGATTTGGAAAGAGATAAGAAATAAGGAAAAGGAAATGCTAATTATAAAGATGAGTCTATGTATTAGGGAGAATGGGAAAATGACTTTTAATCTTTAGGAACTTATTACTATAATAAAAAAAATCTGAATAATTTTTATACTGGATAGTGGCTTAATGGAATTTAAAGCGGCAAAGGAAAATACGTTTACCCTTCAGGAGGTGTATATGAAGGAGAAATCCTTAATAATAAAAGACATGGAAATGGTATTTATAAATATTCGAATGGAAATATTTATGATGGATAATGGATAGAAAATAACTAATAAGGAGATGGAAAATTCATGTTTTCTTCTGAGAGTGACGGAAGCGGGGATATCTATATGGGATAATTCGATAAAGGTAAATTCTCAGGTTTCGGACATTATATTTATAGAAGATCTTAGAAATAATATATTGGTATTTTTTTTTTTTTATATAAATATATTTATATTTAAAATATTTAGGCTTATGGAAAAACGATTAGTGGGAAGGTCATGGTAAATTCTTAAATGCTGATGGGTCTATTATTAAATGTGGAGTTTGGAAATGTGATAAAATAGAAAGTTTGCTTGAAGAAAAGCAAATTTAATTCCCTGATGGTTGGTAAAAATATTAAATTTAAGATGCTTAAAGAATTTTCTAATAAGGTTAGTAAACTTAAGTAAATGGTTAAGAAATGCCTTAATAATAAAGTAAGTGATAAAATATTCTAAATATGATTATTATTTATTTTATATTTAGTTTTTATTTTTGAAAAAATAAAACCTTTTTTACATATATATATATATTTAGTATAAACTATGAAATTAATAAGTTTTTTTTAGTTTATATTTTCAAAAAAATTAAATTTTCTATATTTTTTTTATTTTATTATGTATCTTATTTAAGTTTATTTATTATTTATATAAAATTAGTATTCTATAAGAATTATTAAAAATATAATTTTTTGTATTAATTAAAGTAATTACATATAATATATATAAGTTTGTACTTATTAAAATTAAAAAATTTATTAATATTACAAATAATATATATTTGAAACTAAATTATAAATAGAAAAATTATACACTATAATATAAATATTAATTAATTAAAAACATAAAAAATAAATTATAAATATATTATATATATATAATATTAATAAATAAAAATTATAATAAAAATTATTAATCTAATTTATAATACAATTTTTATTATTTATTTTATATTAAAAATTATTATAATTGGAATTTTTTTTTTTATTTTTTATTATTTTTCTATATATTAAATTTTTATTATAAATAAAAAAAAAAATATGTTTTAATCAAAAGAAATAGTGGACAAATAATTTAATTCAAAAAGAGAAGAATTTTCAAAAAATAATAGATCTTTTACATTATAATAAGATATAAAGAATTAATTTAAATAATAATTACGTGAATAAAAAGAAAAAAAATAATTAAAGTAATAAACAACAGTTTAAGTATAAAATTAAAATAAAACAAAAATATTGTCTTAGCGTTCATTTACTGCATCATTTACTATAAATCGTAAAAATTCTCCTAATATATGCAATTTTATAGGAGTTTAATAAATGCTAGCATCAGGATTTGCAAAATTTTAATGCGGAATCAATAAAATTGATGATCCACCAAAATCAATGAATAAATTAAATGAAACTATTCTTAGATTAGATAAAGAAATAAAAAATTTAAAATTATAGCCTTAGCATAAAAGGTATAATTTTAATAAAATAAATGTTTTTATTTTTTTGTTAAAAAAAGTTAAAAATAATTAATGACTTAAAAATTTGTAGAATAAGAAAAAGAAAATAATATTTATAAAAAAGAATACGAAATTTTAATGAGAAAATATAAAAAATTAAAATCTAATTATAGTATATTAGATAGCTAAAATAAAATTTTAAAAGAAAATATTAATAACTTGGAAAATAAAAATAAAACATAAGAAGAAAATTATAAATAATTGGTTTATTAAAAACTATTTTCTTCATATTAAAAATATATATTTTTTTAAGATTTGTTAAATAAATGATAGATTAAAAGTTTTTAATTTAATAAAAATTGATGAAAATAATATAAAAATAAATTTCTAAATAATATTAAGAAAAAATTTATTCGGAAAATATATGATTTAGCTTGAATCTGCATTCACTATTATAATATTAATGGCATCAGATATTACAGATATAATTCCTTCAAAAAATAACCCAACATTTAAGTTAGGTTATAGAGTAAATAAATATATAAATATAAAAAAAAAATTATATAAACATATAAATATATATATATATAAAAATATAAATATATATATATATATATATATATTTTGAATAATATATTTATATATTTTTTTTGTTATAATTAATTTGTATTTTATTCTAAGGGATCTATTAATGAGTAATTATATTTTAAATTTGAATGTAAAAATTACGAAGAAATGAAAGAAATTTGCAAAAATTTTAAGTAAATAATATTATAAATATATTTAAATCAAATGAATTATATGTTTTAAATTTTAAATAATTTCTTATAATATTATAAATTTTATTATTTTTTTATATTTAATATTTTTAAATTGTTTAATAGAAATTTTCTTGTAGAAGCATCAAGCAAAAATTAGTAAACATAAATCTATTAAGAAAATCTAATATTTGCTATTTAAAATTTTTTTGGAAATTGAAATGAAATAATTTAATTAAAAACATATTTCAATTTATATAAGAGATATATATAATATTGCATTCATTATATATATTTACTTTTATATACATTATAAAAGCAACATGCCTAAAAGATTTTTTTATTTTTTTTCTAATATTATTTTATTACTTATATTTTTATAATTTTATGACAATTTAAAAAAAAATTATTATAATTATATAAATTTTAAAAGTATAACATTTAAAAAAATTAACATTTAAAAAATGAAGCCTGTATCATTTTTCGATGACGAAGTATAAAAACCTTTAAAAAAATATGGACTAAGCCTACAAAAGACCAAGAAAAACCAAATTAAATAAATTATTTGCTAAAAGCAATATTTTTGAAACGTACCAAAAAGAATGGAAAATTAAAACCACGTTAATATTTAATAGATGAGAATTATCTTTATTTTTCCAAGAATGATAAAACGGATAAAATTTAAGGTACCCTTTAACTTTTATGTTGTCGTTTAGATTTATATTAGAATTTGGAATCAAATCCTATTGATTCTACAGGATAGGATCCCCTTTTTGGCTTTAAATTAACGAGAAACGGTAAAGTACTAGAAATATATACAAAAGATTCATAGTTATGGAAGAAATGGAAGGATATTTTTGTATATAAAGCCATTTAATCAAGCTTTCATGAAGATTTTATTGTAACAAAAATGATAGGTAAAGGTTCTTTTGCAAAAGTCTATTTAGCAAGTAAAAAAGAAAATAATGTTCAATACGCAATAAAGGCTTTTAATAAAGAATTCATGTCAAGTTAACATAAAGGAAAAGAGTCATTAATAAACGAAATCAGTGTAATGAGAAATTTAAGTAATGAACATTTAATAAACCTTTATGAAGTATACGAAACGACGAATTCAATTTATTTTGTTGTAGATATACTTAATGGAGGTGAACTTTTAAATAGAGTTAAGGATAAAGGAAGTATTGGAGAAGATGATATTAGAGAATTAATGAAAAAATTATTATTAGCTTTATAATATTTGCATTCGAAAAATATAATGCATAGAGATCTTAAACCTGAAAATTTACTTTTAAAAAGTTAAGAAAATAATCATGATATTATTGTAGCTGATTTTGGACTAGCTACTTTTACAAACATAAAAGAGATTCTTTTTAAAAGATGTGGAACACCTGGATTTGTTGCTCCTGAAGTTTTAACATTTCAAGTATTATATTATAAGTATATATATATATATATATATATATATATATATATATATATATATATATTTTTCTTAATTTATTATATTTAATAATTATTTAATTATAAATTTATTTTATTAAATATTATGTATTTATATATAATTTAAACACATATATATGCTTATATAATATAAGGATGGAGATTAATTTTATGATGCTAAATGTGATATATTTTCAGCTGGAGTTATTTTCTATTTATTATTAATTGGAAAACAGCCATTTAGTGGTAAAGACTATAAATAAATACTTCGCGCTAATAAAGCTTGTGATATTAAATTTAATACGTAAGATTTCGAAAAAATTTCTTTAATAGCTTAAGATTTATTAATGAAAATGTTAGAACCTTCACCATTTAAAAGATTTTCTGCAACAGAATGCTTATCCCATCCTTTTTTATCTCAATAATAAAAAAATAACTAAAATTAAATTTCTACTGCTAATTTGAGAAATTATGAAGTAGATTATTTGGCAGGAGTTAGAAATAAAAATGTATAAAATTAAGATTCATAAGACTAATTGGGCTCTATGGCTTTACATTCAAATGGAATTCCAGCAATAAATGGACTCACGGATACTATAGGAAGTCTAAGTTTATGTTCTAATCCAAATCTTTAAAAAAATGAGCCTTTTACTCCTAATGCATCTTTATTTTCAAAGAATAGAGTTGATACTATTGATGGTGATTTATAAAAAAATATGAATATCGAAAGTCCAAAAAGTGTATAGAACAGATAAAATGATAGTCATAATCTACATAAATTAGCACTTAAAAATAGTTTAAAGGGAGGATTTCGTGAAGAAGTTAAGGCTGATTATGATGGAGATGAATAAGATGTATCTGAAGAAAATTCACCTCTTTCCGATTCACTTAATAAACTTAATTTTGAAAGATAAATGAAGCATTCACCATCTAAATGTGATGATAATAATAATTCTTATAATTTTTCAAAATTTAAGGATAATTGAATTTTGTTTGTTTTTTTTTTTTTATAGGTTTTTTTATTTTGTTTATTATATAATTTAAATGTTTTTATTTTATTTTAATTTTTTAAATTATGTTTAAATTTTACAAAAAAAATCATTTCTTTTATTTACATTATAAATATTAAATTTTCTACTTTGTTAAAATAATTTAATTCAATGTTTATTCATAAAGACTTTTATAAATATCTCTTTCTTTGTTAATTTATATAATTTATTATAACTTTTGCTTATATATATATCCATTATCACTTTTTTCGAAAATAAAAAAGTTTTTTTTTGTTTTATATTCCTAAATATATTTTGTAAAATCTAATTTCTGAACAACTTCTTTTAAATTTTTACTTGAAATATCTTTTTGTATTAATATATTATTATTCTCCACATCTCCGGTATCATCGATTGATGACTAATCTGAAAGTAGTTCGCTTACTTATAATTCTTTTTTTAAAAAGAATTAAAGCTTTTAGGGAAATTAGTATATTTATTAACTTTTAATTGTATTATATGCAGTATAAAAAGCAGTATTTGGCCATTGTATAGACCAAACATAAATACATTCGAGTAATAAGTTTGTGAATTTGATATTTTTTTGCATTTTTTGGATTAACAAAGGAAGTATATTTTCTATTATATTTATTATAAAGTCTTTATTTTTTAATTTTATACATAATTTGACAAAAAAAAGAGATCCAACTAATATACTTTCATCTTATTAATTTAAAAATATTTAATGTAATGTTTATATTATTTCGTTTATTTCTTTAATTTTATATAATTATATTTATCTGCGGTAATATTTGGTATTTTTTTCAAGTTCTTTTGGAGATTTATTTTTAATATTTAGTAATATATTTAATAGACTTTATTTTTTATTGATCATTTTTTGTAACTTTTTATGTAAGTTAAAAAAAATTTGAATTTATAGCAATATTATGTTTAATCATATATAATAATAATTATATTTTTCAAAACAAATATAAATAATTGTATACATATAAATATAAATTAAAATAATATTTTATTTTACAAAAATTAAACTTAATTTAACTATTATTTTTTTTTATTATTAAAAAAATTATTTCATTTTTTATTAAATAACATTAAATATGTCAATTTTTTTTTCTTGATTATTTTTTTAAAATATAATTTTAAATTTTTTAAATTTTTATTAAAATTTATTTTTGATTTAATTATATGTATTTAAATATTATTTTTTTATAAGAATTTTAATTTACTAATTTCAAATAAATATTCATTATTACATTTATTTTATTTTCTCAACTCCTTCTTTAACTAACTTTTCTAATTCATCTCTTTTTTTAATTAAATGGGCTCTGTTTTTCTATTTTTTTTTTTTTTAGTTTTTTTAATTATTAAATATATTTATTTTAACTTCATAATCTTTAATATCGGTTTCATTATTCTTAATTATCCCTTCTAGTTCAGTTTATATATCTTCTTTATTTCTTAATATAAACCTTTTTCATTTTAATTTATTCTTATATTTTTTAATTAATATTTTACGCTCTTCCTAATGGTCTGTATGCTTTTTAATTTTATTATACTGAATTTAATTCTTTAAGAGATATTTATCCTTTAGCTATATTTCTCTTTAAAAATAAAATAGAGTTGTCATATGCTTTAGCTTTTTGTGCTGCACCAATCATATCTCTTTCTTATTCTAAAACCTTTTATTGAAAAAAAGATTTTTGTAATTTTAAAATTGATTTTTTACAGCTCTTGCCATTTCTTCTCTTGAACTCATTTATTTGTTGATTTTTTTATTTTTTTAAAGATTTTTTGTTTTGTTTTATAAATATAATTTTTGTTTTGTTTTTAATTATAAATATATTTGTGTTATATTTTTATTTATTTTATTAAAGATTTTAAATATTTTAAGAATTACTCTTTTTTTGATAATTATATAATTTTTTAATTATTAAGTTTTTATAAAAAATTATTATATATTTATATATATTTCTAATATAAAAATATTATAAAAGAAAATATTAATTTAATTATATTTATTTATTTTTAAAAAATAATTAATAATTATTTTTAATATTTTTCATTTAATTTAAATGGAATTAATTTAAATAATTTATTTATTTAAAAATTATCAGAAAAATGTAAATTTATGTTTTAAAACTTTTTTACTAAATAAAAAGATTATATGCGCTATAATATATGAAATAAATAAATATATTTTATTAAAAATAAAATCATATGATAAATTATTAATTATAAAAAGTAATTAAATATAAATAAATTTTTGGAAACTTTTTAAATATATATACAGAATTTTAAATATATTATAATAAATATTATTAAATAAATTTGGTTGATGAAATAATATAAAACATTATAAAATAAAAATATAAATAACTTTTACACTATAAAATAAATTATAATTATTAATTGTATATGCATTTTTTATTATTAATTTTTTTATATATTATAGATTAATAATATTAATTAAAAAATTAGTTTAAAGTTTTAAAAATCTTTTATTACAATTAATTTAAAAAATTAAAGTTAATGAGATTATAAAAATGTATTAAATTAAATTTTAAAATCAAACTATATTTTTATTTTTAATCTAAATTATTAAGTATATTTAAATTTTATGTAAAATAAACAAATCAATAATAGAATTAAAAGTTTAAAAAACAAAAAATCTTTAATTTAATATTTGATTAATGTAAGACTAATTTTATTATAAAAAATTTTGATATTAATACATAAATTAAAATATTACCAATATAAATTTATTTATTAATAATGATAATTATATACTTTTTTAACATATTTATCTTTATTGATAAATTTAGATTTTAAAATAATAATATTTTAATTAATATAATTTTAATAATTATAAATACATATTTTTAATTAAATATAAATAATAATTTCAAGTAAAACAATAATTCATACATTAAATATATTATTATTTTATATTAATAAATTATTATTTAAATTTAATATTATTAAATCTGTGAAATATTAAAGTTTTATTTACGTGTATATAATATAAATAATTAAATAAATATATTTTTAATTAATATATTTGTAAAAAATATCTAAATAAAAAAGAAATGGGAAATTTATGTATATAAGGATCATCTAAATTGAATTCACAATTAGAATACGATAATCTCAATAATAAAAACATAATAAGATAAAAAGAATAAGGTAGTTATTATGAAGATAATAAAATTTAAAATAATTATGATTAACAACAAAATAATACTTAGAATAAAGAAGAATAATAATAATAATGTAAATAATAAAAATAAATTTATAATGATTAAATTAATAAAGAAGTATAAATAAATAACTAAGAAATTAATAATAGTTAAAAAAAATCTTCTACTTCAGTTCCTGCTTTTTAGGATAATGATATTATATAATATAATTAAAAATAAATGAATAATATAAATGAAAATAACCATCTATAAATAAATGAGGATTAGAACAATTTAGAATTTTAAAAATCTTAATAAGTTTAAGAAACTTTAAAAAACATTCAGAAAATGAGAATGTATAAATACATTAAAATATTAAATAAGAAGACCATCAATAAATATAATAATAATTAATTAATAAATCGATTGATAACTTAGAAAATGATTAGAAATCAAAATAAGATTCAAATTAAGAATATTAAGGAAAAAAAAATAAGAATTGTAATTAGAAAATAATTATAATCCAGTTGAAGAAAAAAATTAATAAAAACAAGAAAATGATTAATAAAAAAACGAAAATGTAAGTTAATAAAATAATGAAAAATTACAAGAATTAAATTAATAAAAAAATGAAGAAGAATAATAATTAAATAATTTTTAAGAAAAAGAAATTTCAAACTAAATAAATATAAATTAATAATTGAAATAATAAGAAGAAGTTTAACACGAACACGAAAAAAATAAGTGTTATAAGAAGAAGTATAATAAGAAGCTAAATAAGAAGTTGAATAAGAAGTATAATAAGAAGTAAAATAAGAAGTAAAATAAGAAGTTGAATAAGAAGTAAAATAAGAAGTTGAGTAAGAAGTTGAATAAGAAGTAAAATAAGAAGTATAATAAGAAGTTGAGTAAGAAGTTAAATAAGAAGTATAATAAGATGTTTAATAAGAAGAATAATAAAATGTATAATAAGATGTATAATAAGAAGTTGAATAAGTTGAATAACAAGTTGAATAACAAGTTGAATAGCAAGTTGAATAGCAAGTTGAATAATAAATTGAATAATAAGTTGAATAACAAGTTGAATAAGAAGTAAAATAAGAAGTATAATAAGAAGCTAAATAAGAAGTTGAATAAGAAGTATAATAAGAAGTATAATAAGAAGTAAAATAAGAAGTTGAATAAGAAGTAAAATAAGAAGTTGAGTAAGAAGTTGAGTAAGAAGTTGAATAAGTAGTTGAATAAGAAGTATAATAAGAAGTTTAATAAGAAAAATAATAAGAAGTATAATAAATATAAGAAATATAATAAATATAAAAAGTATAAGAAACATAAGAAATATAAGAAGAATAAGAAGTGCAAGAAGAATAAGAAGTGCAAGAAGAATAAGAAGAGTAACAATTATAAAAAGTGTAATAAGTATAAAAAGTGTAAGAAGTATAAGATTAAGAACAAAAAAAGAAGAAGAACATTAAAATGAAGAAACAAATTAAAATGAAGAAGAATAAAATAAATAAGATGTATAAAATTTATAAGAAATAGCAAATGCAGATTAACAAGTAATAAATGAATAATAAGATAAAAACCTTGAAGAAAATGATGATTAAAATAAAAAAGATTAATAATAAAAACAATAATATCAAAACAATTAGAAAAATAATAATGAATAAAATATAAATAAGAAAAAAAATAAAAAAAGATGATTTTTATATATATATATATACATTAAATATTTATTTAAATTGAAAATAAAAAGTATAAAAATATTTTATTTTATTTAAAAAAAAAAAATATTTATTTAATATTTAAAAAAAATGTTAATTTACATATATATTTTTTATTAAAATTTTTTGTTGATATTAATTTTATTTTTCATCTCATCATATATTAATATATTTTTAATTGCATGAAAAAATTCTAAAATTTTTCGAAATTAAATAATAATGTTTCATTGGTTTTTTTTCTCACATTTACATTATACTAATTTAAAGGTTATTATTATCTTCAAATTAACTGTACATACATTGATATGTTTTTTATATATTAATTTAATCTTTTTTATATTAGCTAAATTATTTTTTATCATTTTAATTTTATCTTAGTTAATTTATTTATTGAAAATAGTCAATATTTTTTATAGATATATGTCTTTTTTATTTTATTAATTATATAGCTTATTTGAAATCATAGAGTTTATATAAATTTAAATATCCGATAACAACATATGTAGATCTATATATTCCTTGTGTACAATGAATATATATTTCTATTTTTTAAAAATTAAATAAAAATATAATTATTTTAAATTTATTACTTAGTACATATTAATTGCATTATTTAAAAAACTAGCAGCATTTTCTAATTTTTAAGCCATATCATAAATATTCATATCGACAATTGGAAAAATGAATATGTTTCATATTATGTTCATTACAGGATTATTTTATATTTTCAAAGTTTATATGATGAGAATGCATATCTTAGTAAGTTTATAAATTCAATACAGCTTTAACACCAATTTAATATAATTATTTAATTTAAGATTTGTTTTATGGGTAAGGGCCTATTTATATTAAAATAAATATATATATATATATATATATATATATGTATATATATTTATATATTTTGCTTAATTTATTATATATTAATATTAAAATTTAATAATTAATAACCAATAAAAATATTCTCGTTAATTTAATCAAATTAAAGCAAATCATTTTCTTAAGAATCGAATATACAAAAAGCTCCTTAAAAATCAACATCATTTTTCGAAAAGTTCATTTTTCTAAAATTTCTTTCCCAATTTTTTTCCTTATTAGTAATTGAGATATATTTATATTTAATACTTTGGATACTAGATTTAACAATAAAAGATTTTTCCCAATATTTTATAGATTTTTAATTATATTAGTATTCATATTTATTCATTTTTTAAGGAGTTTACATATTTCCAAGCGATTATTAATCACCAATAAGTTAATATTTTTTATTTTTATAATTTTCACAAGAATTGCTTATGAGAAGCCTAAGAATAACTTTTTTGTGTTCCCAAACATCACCTTTATTAAAATATATTAATTTATTTTTTAATTTTATTAATTTAAAAAAAAAATAGTTTTAAATAAAATTAATTTTTTTTTTTTTTACTTAAATTCAAGTTTTGCTTATAATACTAAGTCAAATTTATAGATCTGTTTGGCCCCTATTCCCATCTTACTTATTAATCCTTATTAAAAAACTCAGCAACGTAAAATTTGTAATCAAATTTTGCTTTAGGTAAGAGTATTTCAGTTGTCCAATAATTATTCTATTTAATTATTTTAAAAATTCTAAATAAAATATGATTTATATATATTAATATTTATGCCTTGTTCCATTATAAACGTATAGATTTTAATAAATCCCATTCTCCTAACTCAAAAATATTTCCAACTATATAAACTGCAAAATTGTAGTTTGTTTTATAATGCATTTTAAATTAAACTTTGATTTCTTTTTCTTATTAATATTAAATCATTCTTTTAATTAGTATATTGCTTTATGTTGTTATTTTTTATGTTGATTTATATTATTTTTTTTATAATTGAATATATTTTTTTTAATTATAATTATGTTTATTAGGAAATCATATACATTCTGAATTATAACAATTTTTAAAATAATAAATTTTTTATTAAGTAAAAAAAAAAATGACTTATTATTATCTTTTGACGTTTTTTATAATTAAAATAACTAAAATGTTATAGCATATTATATTAATATGTAATAGTGTTTTTTTTTTTTTTAGAAATATTAAAAGATAGGTAAAAAAAAATTTAAATATTATTATTATAAATATTTCAAAAAATATTTTTAAAATATTCACAAATTAAATATTATTTACTAATTAAAAGTAAAAATTATTTATAATAAATACTAAATATAAAATAAAATCTTTTAATAATGATACGATATTAATAATTAAAGATAATATAGATTATAGACATTTGTCTATATTTTATAATAATTTTTATAATTGTTTAAATAGTATACAACTTAAAAGATAAAAAAATAAAAAAACAATTTTTTTTATAATAAAAAGTAATAAATAGCAAAAGAATTTTGATAAACATTTATATTTATCTTAATATTTTATATAAGTTATTTTTTTTCATTTTCTTTTTATTAAAAATATTGATCTAAATTAATTATAAAAATGCTAATAATTTAATAGTTTTATAAATATACCTAATTATATATATTTTTTTTTTGAAATTTTCATGTAATTTCTATTAAAAACTTAATTGACAAAAAAAAAGTCGAAAAAAAATGGATAAAAACGTTTTTATTTGTTGATTGAGTTTTTAAATAAATATTAGAGAACAAATAAAAATACATAGGATCAAGTATTATATACTAAATCTATATAAAAAGTGTAAAGTAATATAAAACAATATTATTAAATCTAATGATATGCTAAATTTATATAAAAAGTATAAAATAATAAAAATATATAAAATAATACTATGAAATATAATTAAATTAATTATAATTTTTTTATTTTAATTTAATTAAAATAAAAATATATTTTTTTATTTTTAGACTATGTAATATGACATAATTTTAATACTATTTATATATTATTTATAATATTAAATATAAAAAAGAAAACAAATTCAAATATTTTTATTAAAACTTTATTATACTTTTATATATTTTTTTATTAACATTTATTTTCATAATTTATTATTTATTGATAATTATATAAACCTTAATGTTTTAAAAATATTAACGTTTTTAAAAACAAATAAATAATTTTTATCACTGAATTAGGATATTATATAATATTAATTTAATTTTTATTTAAAATAAAAAATAAATTTAATTTTTATTTTATTTTAATCTATTAGACTTATGATATTTATAAAAGAAATATTAAGATTAAATTCTAATATAAAAAAGTGTTATAAAATTAATAAAACTTATAATCATTATTTAAAAAACTTTTTTTTTTTTTCTTAAATACTTAAATTACATTTTTTATTATAAATTATAATAATTATTAAGTACATATTATATACTTTTATTAATATCTTGTTTTTTAGGATATAAATTTTATAATAAAAAAATTTAATTATAAAATATTTAATATATTATTATAATTATAATCTTTATTAAAAAAAAAAAAAAAAATTTTAAACCAAAATTTAATATATATTATATTATTAATTAAAAAATAAAATAAAATTAATTATTTGTCGTAAAATAAAGTTTTTAATTATAATTTAAAAATAATATTTATATATAAATTAAAAAAAATATATAACATATAATATATTTTATTTATTCAAATGATTAAATAATAAAGAAATTATCAATATATTTTTGTAATCATTCCTACACCCAAAGTATTCATTTATTCCCTAATAATAACCCTACCATAAGCCCTATAATTACTATATAGTTCGGCACATAAACTTTTTTCAATGCTAATTTATATTTGTGCACAATCATGACTTCTTATACATCTATTAAATATTTAAATAAAAAAATTTAAATAAATATACTTCGGATTTTTCTTTAAAATATCTCCTGAATTCTTATCAATTAAATTATAGACTTTCTTAATAAATCCAGGACTTTTTGCAGTATTTATATAAACAATTACTTAAGCTCCTTTCAAAATTGGATAAATTAGCTCGAAAGCAACAAACTCAGCATCAATAAGATTAGTAGTTGGAATAGGATATTCAATAGAGCACAAAACATTTCCAGATCTATTTTTTAATAAAGTATATTAAAAATTTAAAAATTCATTTAATATTAATAAATAAAATATAAATGAAATAAATATAAATATGTATATATATATATATATATTTATTAATATTTATATACATATAGTTATCTATTTATTTACCTTATTTCTTACTATTATTCTTTAATTTAAATTACTAATTCTATATTATCTCCTACATAAGCATATTCAGATTTTATATTATCTTTATAAATATCTAATAAAATTTATATTAGTTTTATTTATTTTTTATATTTAAACCTTTTGCAAATACTACTAATCCTTATGGCATTATTAAAGCCTTAGATTTTTCAAATATAACACCTCCTTCTATTTTTCCAGATATAAAAAGCCCTTTATTTTTTTAGAAATAAGTATTGTAAATATTCATTCTTAAAGGAGTATTTATATTTCTATCAGGAACTTATAATTAATCTAATAAATCCATTAAACATAATCCATTATACCAAGATGCTTATTTAAGATTTGTTTTTTATACAATATTTTCGCCTTAAAATGCAGAAATGGGAACAAAAATTATGTTTTTTTTATCAAAATCAATTTTAACCAAAAAATCATTTAATAATGTACATACATAATTATAATCATTTTCATTCCAATCTGTCAAATCCATTTTATTAATAACAACTATTATTCTTACTACTCCTAGAGATCTAACTAAATAAGCATGTTCTTTAGTTTATCCACCTAAATCAAAACCACTCATAAAGCTATTTGGAAAACCATCTACTACTAGTAATGCATAATCGGCCTTATTAATAATTTTTAATAATATAATATAAATGTAAATATAAATATATATTTATAAAAATATATATATATATATATATATATATATCTTTATATATTATATATTTTTACTTGCGTAGCTCCTTAAATCATGTTTGGAACAAAATCTTTATGTCCAGGTGCATCCAAAAATGTTATTATTTTATTTTTCGTATATAAAACTTTAAAACCGATATCTATAGTTACACCTCGTTATCTTTCAGCATCAAATTCGTCATTTGCCCATGCATATTTAAATGATTCTTTACCTATATTTTTTGATTCTTTTTCATTTTTGTGAGCTTATTTTGAATCTATAAGTCCTTTAAGGTAACATAGATGACCTATTAAAGTACTTTTTCCTGAATCTACATGCCCTATTATGATAAGATTCAAATTTTATAAATCCTTTTTATATTTATTATTTTTTGTTGATTTGTTTTTTGATATATTTTTATACTTTATTTAATTCTAATTTATAGTTGATAGGATCATATGTACTATTGTATAAATTTAAATTTCTTTCTATATATATTGTTTCGCCTATTTTACAGTTTTTTTCATTTATGCTATTAGTAGATTGCTTTTATTATAAAGTTAATTATTATTATTGAATATTATTTTAATTATTTTATTTTTAATTATTATTAGTTTCGTTATACTATTAATATTATTGTTAGATTTATTGATTTTATCCTTTTTTTACTAATATATTTCCAGTTTATTATAATTTTTTATCTTCTATTTCTTTTTTTGGTAGTTGATTTTTTTTTTATTATAATTGTTCTTTTTTTTCAACATTTCCTCTAATTAGTGTGTAGCATCATCTTCATTCCAGTCATTTTAATCGAGTACTTTTAATATTTCTTTTTTTTTAAATTTCCTATCGAACATTTGAATAAATTCCTCGATTATTTCTTCCTCCTCTTTATATATTATATATTATTTATTCTTTTAATTATTTTTGCTACCTATATTTAAATCTTCGCTTTCATTCTCGGATGCAAAATGCTCTTCAAAACCTTCTTTTGTAATTTAATTTAATTTAGTATGTCTTGACATATAGTATTAAATTTTTAATTATTTATATATATATATTTTTTTATGAATCTTTTTTATTTGTATTAATTTATTTTTATATATTTTTTTATTAACTCTCTGTCTTAATTTTACTTTTATTTCTTTTAATAATAAAAGAAAAGTATTATTAAATAAACAATTATTATTATTATTATTATTAAATACACTATAATTATTAATTATATAATTTCTTTTTGAAAATATATTATAATATTATGTATATTTAGTTAGTCTTAATGATTATTTATTTATATTAAGGCTATTTATTGAATATTATCTAAAAATAAAATAAAAAAATATATTAATTTATTGTATATTAAAGTATAATATGAAATTAAATTTATATACTTTTTTAAAAATATTTCTATCTTTAATTTTATTTATTAATTTAATAACTTATGATTCTATAATTATTGCAAAAATAAAAAAAAATACAATTTATTTAGTATTAAAATCATGTAAAAAAACTAAATAATTAATTTAAATCATAAAAAAAAAAAAGATTAAAAAAAATAAAGAATAAATTAAAAAAAAAAAAAATCTAAATAAAAAAAAAAAGAAAAAAAAAAAAAAATGACACACAGCTACGGTTATAGAAGACAAACCAGAAAAAAATTCGCAAAAGCTTTCAAGACAAAAGGACATTTAAGAATTTCCAGATATCTTACCACATACAAGATAGGAGAATATGTAGATATTCTTGTTGATGGTTCAGCCCACAAAGGTATGCCATACAAATTATATCACGGAAGAACTGGACGTGTATTTAATGTTAACCCTAGATCAGTTGGCGTTATTGTACACAGAAAATGGAACGGCAGATATATTGAAAAAAGAATTAATGTAAAAATCGAACATATTAGACCTTCTAATGTTAGAATTGCTTTAGCTAAAAGATATTAAGAAAATGATAAAAGAAAATAAGAAGGAAATAAATCTGGTAAGAAAATTTCTACTAAAAGATAACCTGAATAACCTCATGAAGAAGTACATGTTAAGGGAACTGTAAACTTTTAACATCCTAAAGTATTTAGAGAAGTTTTTTGAACAATTTTTTATTTTGAAGATATATTAAGAATAAAAGAAAAAAAAAAATAACAATAATTTTAGTTTTAGTTGTTTTTTTGTTTTGTTTTGTTTTGTTATATATATATATGTTTTTTATGATTTTGTTTTTTTCTGTAGTATTATTGCTTTAAAAATTATTTAAATTTCAGTTTTTTTTTTTTTTTTTAAATTATTAATTTATTATTTTCTTGTTTTATTCATTTTTTTATATTATAAAAAAATATTAAAATATGATTTTAATTTAATATATTATTAAAATTAAAAATTTTATTTTAATTATTATTTTCCTAAATATTTATAATAATAATTAAATATTTATAAAAATAATATATTTTTAATATATATATATATATATTAATTTAAATTTATATTTTTTTAAAAAACCATTTTTCTTTATTAATTTGTTTTTATAAATTTTATTTTCGTTAAAAAATATATAATATTTCCTTTTTATATATATTTAATTAATAAAAAACTGGTTTTTTTTTATAATGAGAATTAAAGAACTTATGAATAGTATTATTATAAGTAATATTATATTCTAAAAAAACTATAAATATGTTTAAAATTTAGTAAAAAATTAAAATATACTATTACAAACTGTATAATTAAGAATCAGATCAGATTAGTATAAATATATATATATAATCGATTAAAAATTTTAAAAGAAAAAAAAAAAAAAAATTGTAGATTTAAAAAAAAAAACTATATATACTAAAAAAAAGAAAATATAATTAATATATTAATATTATTCACTATTATTTTGATTTAAAAATAGAAAATCAATCGGTTCTATCACCAACGTATTTCTTAAGTACTCTTAATTGAGAATTAATAATATCCAAAACTTCTCTTACGATTTTCAATTATTCATCTCTATAATAATTTTTTTTTTTTTATATATATATAAAAAAAAATTACCTTTATTAAGATCTCAATTTGTATTATTCTTATTAATCAAAGCAATATATGTTTCTCTTGCTTAATTCTTCTTCCTTTTCAACAGCTCTTTCGTCTTAGGAGGTTTTTTCATTTTCACATTATTCAATTCTGCTTTTTAAAGTATGTATTTCGGCAGTTAGGTTATCAATGTGAAGTTATGTTTCTTATAAATGTTAAACTGCGGCTTCTCTTTCATCATGATAAACAGCAACTTAGTGATTATAATTTTATCTTTCTTATAATAGAGATTCGTCTAATTTAGATAAGAGTTCGTCACATAATTCAACAATTTTTTAAATAGCACCAGAATCAGCTTAAACAGGGGCAGAAGCTGTTATTTATGAAAGTACTTTAAAAAGTTTATTCCATGATTTCTTTTAGAAATTATTATGTCTAGCGGAATCACTGAAATGTTTAGAAAGTTATACGAAATTGATATCTTTACGTTATAAGAAAGCTGATCCTTTTTAGAATTCTCCAACTATAACATCTTTTGCTCTGAAATAAAAAAATAAAATATTTAATAATAAATTATATGAATATTTATATGTAAATTAATAGATAAATAGATAATAATAATATATAATATATATATATTATATATATATATATATATTATCTATATATATATATTTATTATTTTATTTTCATTTATATTTATAAAATTTTTTTAGACTTATATTACTATATATCTATTTTTATTTTATTTTTACCTTTATATTGTATAAGTAGCTTTTTAATGATCATCTTATACAGTAGCCCATAATTTATCCACTTCTTCCTTGAAAGCATCTAAATCTACAATACTTTTTTAATATTCAACTTTTTATGATTCATTTTCCTTTAATAAAATTTATTTCTATAATTAAACTGGTGTTTTAGCATTTATTTCAGATTATAATTCAGATGATTTTTATTTAGCTTCTGAAATTTCTTATGTTAAACGAGCTACTTCTTCTTCGCATTCAGCTCCTATTCTTTTATTTTCAGAATCGTCATCGCTTTATTCCTTGACGAGGTCATTGTCTAAGTTTTTTAATTCGAATACTAAATCATCTATATGCTCAGATGTAGTTAATGATAATTAGATCATATCAAGAAGGTTTTTACCGAATTTAGTCTTTTCAATCTTTTTTTTTATAATATATTTATTTATTTTTTTAATAATTTTTACCTATTTAAGTTAAGTATTAACTTATTCCAATTTAATAGCAGAAGTGAGTATAATAAAGAGAGCAATGAAAAAAGCTGTTTTGTTCATTATTATTTTTTTTTTTTTGATTTATTTGTTTATTTTTTTTTTGTTTCTTTTTTGAAATTTATTAATTATTATTTTTTTTGGTTTTATGAATTGAAAATAAAATAAAAAGTACTTTTATTAAAACAATATAAAAAAAATAGAATTATTTATTTATATTATTCTTTATATTTTTTTCTTGTTTTTAATAGTTTTTGTTATTTTAGTTTTTTAAAGAAAAAAAAAAAACTTTAAAAACGTACTAATTACATATATTTAAATTTAAAAACGAAATAATATCAATAAAAAACGCATAAAATAAATACTTATTTTAATTATTATTTTATTTATTTTTCTAATACAATTGATATTAATATTTTTTTTTTAACTTTAATACAAAAAAAAAAAAAAAATAATAAAAAGAAAAATAAGAAAAATAAAAATACATAAAAAAAAATAAATGAAATCATTAATATTATTATTAATTCTATCATTAGCTTTTACAAACGCAATTGTAAACTAAACACTACTAAATTCTTTAGTCTAATTACAATCTAAATCTGCTGATGCACTTGACACTGCTTCATCAGTTTTAAAAGATTTAAAATAAGCTAATGTAGATGCTTAAGAGGCTGCTGATTAATTAGATAAGGAATAATAAGCTGAATGTGCTGTAAATATTGCCGCATAAACTGAAATTGTAACTTAAAATAAATAAGTATTAGACGACGCAATTTCACATAGAAAATTCATCGAATAGGAAATTTAAGATACAAATGATTATTTAGATTTCATAAACAATAGAAGAAACACTATTAACAAAAGAAGAGAAGAACTAGAATCTTAAAGATGTGCATCAAATGCTTTCTTTGTAAAATCTTTAAAAGAACATGATGATGCTATTAAAATTATCGAATTATTAAAATAAGATTTGGCACCTTATACTTCTAATAATGGATAAGGAGAATAAGTCACTGAATTAGCTCAATTATCATCTGTAACTGATAAACTTAGATAATATTCTCATTTATTTAATGAATAAGCTATTGAAGAATTCAATTAACTTTCCAGAGGTAAAATATTATTTTTAATATATTAATTTTTTATTTATATTATATATATATATATATATATTTATATAGAATCCGTTGAATCTAGTACTGCTGAATGGGACCCTAGAGCTGATGATAATAATAAAGGTGAATTGTAATTAGAAAAAGGAGAGGTTGGAACTTAAGAAAGAGACTTGAAAGCCAAATTAGGTGATAAATTAGTTGACTTATTAGATAAATTATAAGAACATTTAAGATAATCTATAAAAAATTTAACTGAAAATGAAATTAGAAGTGCTTGGGATTTAGCTGTATGGTTATAATTAAGTGAATAAGAATTAAAATAATTAGATGAAGAAGAATAAAGAAAAAATACTTATTTAGAAAAATTAGTTATTTCATTATAATCTGCTAAAGCTCATGAAGATAAATCTATTGAAACTCATTCTGCTAGTGTTGCTTTATTATCTAATATTGTAGGTGACTGTGAAAATAAACATAATAATTATTTGAAAAATACTAATAGAAGAAATGATGAAAATATAATTATAGATGAAGTTATTTAAATCTTTAGTGAAAAAGTTGCTAATATGGGATCTGAATTGAGAGAAAGAATTGAAGATAATTTAGATAATGGACAAATCGATAATTAATGGAAAAGAGAAATAAGTGAACATGTAGAAAGAGACTCTGGAAGATTACATGATAATATCAAATAAGAAACTGCTTTTTGATAGATTTGAATTTAAATAATAATAATAATAATAATATATATTAATTACATATTTAGTTTTTTTTTTTTTTTTTATTAATTTTTATTTTAGTTATATTTATAAAAATATATAAATATAATTAAAATATATACATATATATATTTATTAAGTATATTCTTTATTATATTTTTTTATTTTATTAAAAAATTTATTTTTTATTAGACAATAGAATATTATTATTAATACTTTATAATTTCTTATATTTAGTATGTTTTTTTTTTTTTTTTCTTTTAAAAAAAATATATTTGTTATTGTTTAATTAGAAAATAAATATTGTTTTTATTAAAAAATAAAATTTGATAAACATATTAAATTTTTATTTAAAATAATTATTGTGTTTGTTATATATTTATTATAAAAAATAATATTTTAAATAATACTATTAATAAATTTATTTTTTATCTTTTATATTTTAAGATTTTTATTAGAAAACATTCTTTTTATTAATTCAGACAAAAATATTATAATAATAATTAAAAAAAAAATATTAATTTTTATTTTCAAGTTAAATTTTTTATTACATATTAAAATAAAATTTTATAAAAAAATATAATAATAATATTAATTTAAACAAATAAAATAAATGTATTAAAATCAAACAAAAAATTAAGAATTAAGTAAAAATATATCAAAAACAAAAATAAAAAAATACATTATATCTTTATCAAGGTAACTTATATATGAAAATAAGTTAAAAAACATTTCCTAATTAAGAATAAATGTCAAAAGAAATTTAATAAACCGAAAAAAATCCATATTTATAAACATATAGTTAAAAGATTAATTTATAAAAAATATATCCTAAGAAATTTTTAGAAGAATAAATAGAAAAATAAAGTATTTAAAAAAATAAATAATTATTAGATGGAGAAAAAATAAAGAAATTTTCAAAAATGGTTACTGAAGAGAATTTTTTTAAGGAAAATTAAAAATTATAAACTACTAAAAAAAATAATTTATAAAGATCATAAAGCTTTGTAATGAAAAAAAAATCTATTTTTACAAAATCGTAATAATAATAAAGTATAAAAGCATAAGAAGAAAAGAAATAAAATGAAAATATATAAAATATTCAAATAAAAAAGATTTTAGAATAAAATTTAATATAGTAATAAGAAAAACCAGTAGAACTAAATAATAAAAAAGAGTATTTTTTTATTTAATTAACAAAAAAAATATTATATATTAAATTAATATTTATATTTTTTGAAAAATTATTAATTTTATATTAGAAAAAATTTATATTTTTATATAGTTAATTATAATAAACATAAAGCCTATTTTAAACACAAACTAAATTTAAAGAAAATTGCTTTGATTAAGAATAAATAGATCCGTATATTTTAGAATATATTTAATATGGAGATTGGTAATCCTTAGCTTAGTTTACAGGAAATGAAAATATAAAAGCTTCGAATTTAAAATATATTTTTGAAGAGAATATTGATTATTTTATGCATTTAATTAGATAATGTGCATGTATAAAGTGTAATTGTGGTTTATGTAAATGTTAAGTTTTTTATAAATTAAAAACTTAATTTAATAATAGTACTTATTGTAGGGATTATAAAAAACATTAAATTCCAAATAATTATAATGAATGTTCTAATATAAAAAAATATTATATATTAAATTAATATTTATATTTTTTGATAAATTATTAATTTTATATTAGAAAAAATTTATATTTTTATATAGTTAATTATAATAAACATAAAGCCTATTTTAAACACAAACTAAATTTAAAGAAAATTGCTTTGATTAAGAATAAATAGATCCGTATATTTTAGAATATATTTAATATGGAGATTGGTAATCCTTAGCTTAGTTTACAGGAAATGAAAATATAAAAGCTTCGAATTTAAAATATATTTTTGAAGAGAATATTGATTATTTTATGCATTTAATTAGATAATGTGCATGTATAAAGTGTAATTGTGGTTTATGTAAATGTTAAGTTTTTTATAAATTAAAAACTTAATTTAATAATAGTACTTATTGTAGGGATTATAAAAAACATTAAATTCCAAATAATTATAATGAATGTTCTAATATAACAGATAAAATAAGAGAAGAAAAAAAAATTGGAAATTAAATGGTTGAAAATGAGTCTAATTATTGTGTAAAAAAATAAAAAATTAATAAAAAAAAAAAATATTTAACAAGAGAGATTATATTCAATTTAACAATATAAATAATAGTAAAAATCCAATTAAAGAAAAATAATAATATGTAAAATTTGATAAACCTATGATAGATTTAAGTTCTTATAAAGTAATTTAAAATATAAAATATATTAATAATAATATATATTTATAATATATATTTATATATTTATATATTTATATATTTATATATTTATATATTTATAAATTATGGAATTCCACATTCTTAAAGAGTTCTTTAAGATTAATTATTAACAACTAATAAATTAATACCTTTTACAGGAAAAACTAGTTATTAAAATGATTACTGTAATAAATAGAATAATCCTTAGATTAATTAATAATTTAGAGAGTATTTTTAAAAATTATTATTATTTTTTTAAATAAAAAAAAAGTTAAAGAATTTCTCCTTTTTCGAGTTATATGCCATTTCTTTCTGATACAAATAATAAACTTTCTTATAAAAAATTCGAATTTCCTATATATGAAAATAATAAAATTTTAGTAAATTATTAATAAAAATATAATTTTATTAATAAAAAAAATAGCCAAATATATAAATGACTCCATCCTATTAAGGATAATATCTTACATAAACTGCAAAAGATTAAATTTATAATGGTTTCTAATAAATATGTAGTGTAAAAAAGTTCATGAATTTATGGAAATAATAATTCTAGGATAAATACTAATAATTTAAGAATACATAAGAAATAAATATTAAATGAAAAAAATATAAATTATATTATATATAAAAAAAAAAAAAATTTATAAAACATTTTTTATTTTTTTATAATAAAAAAAAATTAATATATATAAACATATCTTTTTTTGTATAAAAATAATGGATAATCTTTCTTAAGCAATAACTGAATCAGGGACAAGAAACTACACATTTAAAGTAGAAGGAAAGGAAGATGGATAGGGATATTTAACATAAGCTTAATAAGAAACTCATTTAGGAATAATTCTAATATAAGAATGGTGGGGACATAATTAATCGATATGTAAAACAGCTGATAAATTCGCTTAAAAAGGATTCAAAGTACTAGTTCCGGATGTTTATAGGGGAAAAGTGGCCAAAAATAGAGAATAAGCTGGCCATTATTTCTAAGATTTGGACTGGTCTTCTGCTTTAAATGATATTATAGCAGCCGGAAATCACCTCAAATAAAATTTAGGATGTAAAAAAGTAGCTATTACTGGATTTTGTTTAGGTGGAGCTCTTGCTTTTGCAGCTTTGGCCTCGTCTAATGTATTTGATGCAGGCGCACCTTTTTACGGAATACCAGATCTTAATAAATTTCCTGTTTAAAATATGAAAGCTCCAATTTAAGCACATTTTGGGTCTTTAGATAATTCAAAAGGATTCTCTGATCCAGATTCAGCTAGAAATGTAGAAAAATAAGCGCAATAAGATGGTCTATAATTTGAATTGATGTATATATATATATATTTATATAAAAATATTTTTATATATAATTTATATTTTTAAGAATTTGGGAAAACGGAAAGCATGCTTTTATGAATTAAGATAGTGAAAATTATGATGCTGATATTGCTTAAAAGGCATTGGAAAAAACTACTGAATTTTTTAAGAAGATATTATAATGATATATTATTATTTTTATATATAATGTTTTTTGTTGTTGTCTTTTTTATATACAAAAAAATAAAAAAGAATAATATATTAAATATAATAATCATTTTAATAGAATTATAGAAATCAGGTTTATATTTATTTTATTTTTATAAAAATAATAATAAATATTTGGATATTTAAAGTTATTGATTTTATCATATTGTTTTTATTTAAATTAATTATTTTAATTAAATATATATTAATAATAAGATGCTTTTTTTAATATAAAATAGATATTTTTTTTTTTTAATATAAATAATAAAAATATATAATACATAATAATTATTATTTATTTATAAAAAATAACTCTAATATATATTTTTTTTTTAAAAAAAATAAATTTTTAAATTTATTTAAAAAAAAAAAAAAATACATTTTTTAATTTTTTTTTTTAAAAAAAATGTAATTTTTATATATATTATATATTCTTTCATAAATAATAACTTTAATATAATCTTAATAAAAACTATTTACTGGAATTTTAGCTTATACAAGTGATAATACTTACACATACAATAATAGTTTTAAAATAGAAATAATATTTAATGTAAAAAAAATAATTAATTTAAAAAAAAAAAAAAAAAGAAACCATTTCGTATATTAAAAAATTATAAATTAATACTATAATTTTAATCACCATTTAATATATAAATACCAACATAAGATTATACTGATAATTTTATTAAAGGTAAAAATAATATACTTATATTATAACATATAAAATAATAGGTAATTGCAATCAATAATCCTACATATGTATTTACACAATTTTATAAGATTAAGAAGTAGTATTATTATCAATTCCCGATTTCACAAATCCAAACCCTCCTTTAACCCAAATTTATTCCATTGACATACTAGATGAGAAATATGTATCCTTTTTAGGCTCAGAAAAGATTTAAAATGCCATTTTATTGTTTTAAATAGGTAAACTTTAAGCCTAATTAGAAATAAGCAGTCAGTCATTATCAGAACCGAACGTAGAGTATAAATTTAATTTAAAACCAGATATTAAAACACCGTAAAGTTCCCAAATTAGAGTCAGATTATGTAATGGATGTAGTTTCCCTTAAGAAAGCTCTTAAATAAAAGTATTTAAAAATGATTAATAATTGACTTTTAGAAGAGTGGAATTCGATACTTTAGAAATCCAGGATTTTTTTATAAAGGGAGATTTAAATAGCTTTTAATTGATAATTCAAGGAGTTAATAATCCTTAATAAAAGATAGGAATATATACTGGGACAATAATTTAGATTTTAAATGAAGATATTCTTTGGTAAGATACGACTTTTTTCTCCTAAATGGACCCAAATTACTTAGCAGTGAATATTACTGAACTTCCATAAATTAAAATTAACAATATATAGCCAAAAAATATGAATATTTAAGAACTTTCGGAGTATTATTTCTCTTTTGATACCGTATAGACGTCTTCTTTTTCTTTCCTGTATTTCGAACTGGAATACCCAAGTGAATTTACTTTATATTTCGATTCTTAGAGGACTTATTGCATGGTTTAGAGCCTAAGCTGCAAATTTTAGCCTTTAGTTTCTTAAAGGAAAATTATTATTAGGTTCAATAATAATGTTTTAAATGCATTTTAAAGTCCGAGGAATTTAGAGTTTGTCATTTCGGATTTTTTAAACCCTTTTTTTTCTTTGAAAAGTTAGCCCTTTTAAGGAAGACTGGTTTCTGAGTTTTCCCCGAATAATATAATTAGATAGAGTAGACTTTTAGATTTGAAAGGTAGTCTTTTTTTTCCGCCTTTTAATATATAAGAGGTTTAGATTTTCGAATAAAAAGAAGACTTGGAAGTTTTGGAATTTTTTAGTTTAAAAATAATGTTTTTTTCATCCAAAAAATACGAAAAAGGTTCTAAAATAAGAATTTTTTTGCCCATAGAATAGGTTTTTGTGGATTAAAATAAACTCCAATGTGAAAATGGAGACTTAAGTTTAAACATTAAATGTATATGGGAAGATGGATGGGTAGTTCTGGATGAATTTTGTACTAATATATAAGAGAAAACTAATGTGAAGGCATTTTTATGTATAATATTGTAATAAAGGAAGGTATTTAGATGCCTGCATATATTTAGAAGGATAGAAGGTCTTTAAAAATCGAAGTAAAAGACCCTATGTAGAAAAACACATACTAAATATCTTCAAACAGCCTAGTTTTAAATATATTAAGTCCAAAAGCTTAAAAATTAGAGTTTTTAAATATCGGATTGGGAAAAAAAGGATTTTGTGGGGAATAAAAGATGGTTTTGTAAGGAAAATTTAAACTGACTAAATTTATGTTTAAAAAATGAATTTTTGATTTAGATAAAATTTCCTGTTTTTTTTGTGCATTTTTTCGAGGAGGTTTTTATGTAGGCAAATTTAGTTGATTTTAACGAAAATCTTTTAAAGGAAAAAATTAATGTGAAATTCGAAAGTACATTATATGAAAATTTTTAGGGCTTTTTTTAATTTAATATTTAAGTTTTACAAATATGTAGTAGTGAAGTTGACTTATAGTGTAGTTTTCTTAATTAGGATGTTTTTATTTATTTTTCAGTTTTTAATCTGAGAAATTAAATTGCACCTTTAGTTCAAAATAATACTTATATACCCTATATTACGACTTTATATTCCTCAAATTACTATATTATGTCTTTTTAGAATATTACAAATGTATATAATATGCCATGTATCCCTATTTAAGATAATTAGTCTTTATAAATAACATCTCTATCAAAAAGAACTACCGAAATAACTACTTTTTAATTAACTTTTCCACTCTTATTGCCTTTTTTACCTACTTAAACATACATAGAGGTTAAATATCCAGATGATATTAGTGTTTCGGAGTCTCCTTAAGGATATTGTAGTAGTTAAATTAAATAGGGAGTTAATTTATATTGTGAATTGGATATAGAAAATAAAAAAATAAGAGTTTTAAATAATTCTACTTCCGAAATATACGAAAGTCCGTAAAATTTAATTTTGAAATTAGGAAATTTTAGAAATCCTAAAATCAATAAGGAAACTGGAAATTTCGAGATAAAATAGTTTATTTAAAATGAAGATTTTTTAATGTTTTTTTTAAAAAAGCCTTTTTAGGAAAAACTTGAAGGATTTCCTTTGAAATTTTTTGAGGTAAAAAGAGACGTTTCTGAAGTCGGGCAAAAATGTAATTTGGAATTAAAAATGAACTTCGAGTACAAAATTTTTAATTTTTATTGGATTTAAATAGAACTTTCAGCCGGATTTTTATAAAACGGGGAAATATGGGAATTCAATATAGACAAAAATAACTAAATTTAAATAAATTAAGAAAAAAAAATTACTTTTTAAGTACTTTCTTGCAAGGATGGATGTCTTTTTTACCATTTTGTTATCAAAAATTATATAAATGAAGGTTTTTTGGATGATTAAGATGATTAAATTGATATAAAAGTCTATTTCGATGAATTTTATGAGGTCTAAAGGGGAAATTAAGTAATTTTACCTAGTAAAAAAACGGGAAAAATCGATATTTTGAAATTAGAAAGTAGTTAAAGAGTTAATTTTGGGTAAACTGATTTAATAATTGAAATCGAATTATAGAATATTAAACATGTGTATTATATAGAAATAGAGTTTCCTTAAAAAATGTTTTTTTAAATATAAAAAGGGAATAGTTTAATTTAATAAAAAAATGAAATTTAATATTATCCAAATAATAATAATAATAATATATAAAAAATAAGAATTTTTATTGAATTAGAATATAATTAAAAAATATAAAAAATATAAATTTTAAGTATAAAAAATGGATATTTTGACGATTTCATTTAAAATGGAAAAAAATAAATTAAATTTTAAAGCTTTTCTATAAAAAATTAATTAATAAATGAAGGATTCTGTACTGATTTTGGCAAAATATAGCCTTTAGAATTTTAAAAATTCCCTTTTTTGGAAATTAAAGGCTTTTTAAATCAAAAAACCCTCTTTTTTGAGAAATTGGAAGTCAGATTTAACTTAGATCTTATTTATTTGGAGAAGAAGGATAATAATTATTTATTTAATTTAGTTTTTTCCTTTGAAAATCTTTTTTTAAAATAAAACAGTTTTTGTTAATAATAAAACGAAGAAAATTGTGTTTTTAATTTAGATTAAAATTATTTTAAGATTTCTTTAAATTGTGAGAATAATAATGATTTTTGTTAAAAAATCATGCTTAAGGAAGTTTATTATTTGCAAAAAAAAGAAAATTTAAGTTCTTTTGTATTGATTTAATTTATTAATTCTTAAAATTAAATAATATATTATCAGAAAAAAAAAGTCAAAGAAGAAATCATTTAATAATAAGAAAATACTTGTCCAAAAAACTGCTATTAATGTAATCAAAATAAATGCTTTTAATGTTAAAAAGGATTATTTTTATAAAATAATACATGTTTATAATAATGTGAGTTTCCTTTTATCTAAAAAGATAATAAATAATGTTAAGAATGTAAAAAATATATTTCTAAGGTTAATGTATAGAAGAAAATTAATGCCCAGAAAAATATTATATAAATAATTTTAAAATATGTGTTAAATGTGAAAAAGAGATGACATAAAAATAATGTTAAAAAATATCTTAAAATGATAAAAATACTACGAAAACAAAATATAATTAAAATATTTAAGATAATTAAAACAATATAAATATACAATAAGAAAATAGTAATATAAAGAAAAATATATATAAATGTATAAATATAATAAATAAATTAATTAAAATATAATATTTATAAAACAAATTTAAAAAAAAAATATATATAAAAATATATATATATATAATATATATAAATTAATTTTAATATTTATTTATTTATTATTTTATATACTTTATTTTATATTATTTTATTTTATATATTTAATAATTTAATATTTTATTTATTTTTATATATTATTTTTTTTATGTATTTTATTATATGTATTTTTTTTATTAGATATTAATTATTTAATCTTTGTTTATGTATTTACTATTTTAGGATTATTTTGTATGTTATTTTGCTTTATAATGCATATAAAATATAGATAAATAGAAAGTTTAAAAATAACTATTTGTATATTATTTGGAATTTTGGAAAATCTATGTAAAATAATTCTTAGTGTTTTATTTTTGGATCATATTTTATTTATTTTCTCATCTTTTTTATTATTTTTTTCTATGTTTTTAGGATTAAAAGTTATAAATACTTTTAAGTTATATTAATAATTAAATTATAATGAATGGGACGAATATAATTCGTTAATAAAGTAAAAAAAAGAAGTTATTTTTGGCAAAACTTGTGGATATTTGGTCCTTATTATATTAGAATAAACGAGTCTTATTTATTTTATTAAAAGATATTCTTTTTTTAAAGGGTTTCATTTAAAACAGAGGTTGTTTAATATCTTTCTTGGAACTTTTTTGGAGTAAATATGGCATTTTATATTATTGATTTAGCTGCTTTAATCGTGTTTTGGGGAATTAATGATATTGTTTTTGTGTCTTTTTTTAGATTTTTTTAGTTTGGTTGCTTTTGTAGCATTTATGGAATAAAAATTATTTACTTTTAGAGATTTGGGGATATTTCTAAAAAATTAATGCAATATTTTGTATATTAATATAAAATAAATATTTAAAATATAAAAACTATAATAATAATGAAAAATATAATTAATATTTTATATTACTTTTAATTAATTTTTTTTTTTTAATTAATTTTTTTTTGTAAAAACTAATTAAAAAGTGAAAATAAAGCAAGTATTTTTTTATTTTTTTAAAATATATATATATAAATATAAATAATATATATATAATATCATTATTATTTTTTAAAAAATTTATATTTAAAAAATAAAAAATGTAAATTAATTACTTTAACTAAGAAAACTAACGAAAAACAAATATTTTTCATTAATAAAAAGCTTAAAATTTATAAATATAAAGTAAGTTTATTTAATATATATTTTAAAAATAAAATAAAAAGAATTAGAAATAATGCCATTTGATGGATATAATAATATATATAAATAAACTTAAATATAAAAAATTACATTAGATATAAAGTAAAATGCAAATTTATAAAAATGTATTTAGGAAATAATTAAAAATAACATAAAATAGAAAAATATATAATTATATGAAAAAGCAAATAGCTTAAAAAGATAAATAAGTGAATAATAGTAATAATTATAGGTATTAAATGATAAAATAAATAATATTAATGAAGTAAATGAATCAAATTTGTCAATATAAAATGCTTTTGTGAATTAATTAAATGATAATTTATAAGATAAAAGTTAAAGTATTTAGAATTAATTTAAAGAAGAATTAGAAAAAAGTATATAGGATAAAATTTAATAGATTATATTATAAGAACAATAATTAAATAGTTAATTTGATTAAATATATTAAAGATTTTAAGATGAAATTGAGGACATAAAAATTAATTTAAATAATTTAAAGTTAGTAAAAAGAGAAAAAATTACTGGTATTGATATAAAAAAAAGTGAAGATATAGAAAAAAAACATCTAATAGTAATTGAGAATATAAATAATTTGAAATAATTAATAAAAGAAGAAAAAAATATAAATATTTTAGCTAATGTAATAGGTAATTTTATTTATTATTTTTTGTTTATTTATAAAAATATATATATATATATATATATTTATATATATATATATATATATTTATAGATAATGAAAATGTTAAAATTAATGAAAAAATATAATAGATTAAATAATTTTTTAATAATTATTAAATGGAAGTAATTTTTTATAACAAAAATATATAAATATTTATATCAGTTAGAATAAAAGATAAAAGAAATTAATTAAAATTCAATAATTGCGTAATAATAAAGCTTTTAATTAATTGAAAATATAAATGAAAATGAATTCTCCTTTTAATAAAAATTCCAAAAGCTTTTTGAAATATTATAGGGTTCTAAAAATGAAATTAATATAAAAAATACAAAAATATTTAAAGAAATATAAGAATTATAATAGAATATTATCTCCTATTAATTTAATACTAATATCAAAATAGAAAAATTATAAAATTAAACACCTTAAAATAATAAAAAACGAAATTCGGAAATTTTAACATTTGAAAATTAAAATGTATAATTAACTTTTGGAACATAAAGTCCTAAAGAAGATGATTTAAAAGAATAAGAAAAGTTTGATATTTTTTTAGTTTTACAAATAATAATTAATGCTAAAAAAATAATTAATAAAATAATAATATTTAAAAAATATAAAATAATAATTAAAATTAAAAAATAGATAATAATAATATTAAATAAAATATAAATAATAATAATAATAATAATAATATTAATTAAAATATAAATAATAATAATAATAATAATCAAAATGTATTGAAAAATGTTAAAAATATTTAAAATAATAATAATAATTTGCTAATAAATAATTTTTTTAAACTGAAGAAAACATATTTAATATTTAATAAGATAATGAATAGTTTATTTAATAATATTAACAGCATGAAAGCGAAGTTGAGGAAATACTTAATAAGTATGGAATTAATTCTTAAAATAATATGTCTTAAACTAATATAAAAGAATAATAAGAATTAAAAGAATAATAATAATTAAACAAATAATAATTAAAAGAATAATTTTAATATTAAGTAAAAAATATATAAAATAAATATATAGAAAAATAAGAATAAAAAGAATAGTAAGATAATAAATTATAAGAATAATAATAATAATAATAATAATAATAATAATAATAATAATATGAATATGAATATGAATATAGAGAATATAAATAAGAAGTAAAAGAATTAGAATTGGAAGATATAAAAGAATAAGAAGAAAAAGTACAAATATAAGTAGAATAAGAAGAATAACAATAAAAATATGAAGATTCAGAATAATAAGGACTAGAACTATAAGAATAAAAAGATGTTAAATAAATCAAAGTATTAGAACCTGAAGTTGTTTAAATTAAAAATTAAGTTAATAATTAAGAAGAATTAGAAGAAGAAGTAGTATATTATTTAGATTAAAATGGCTATTTAGTAGATGAAAAAGGTAATTACATATTAGATGATGATGGTTAAATTTTAAGATTAACTGAAGAAAATATATAATAAATGAGAGAATCCAATATGTTAATATAATGAAAAATATATAAATAAATTTTAAAATATGTTATAATAAAAAAAATGCTTTTTTTTAATATAAAATTATTAAAAATTATAAAAATTTAAAATTAATTTTATTAAAAATTAAATTATTATCAATAATGATAATCTATATAAGGAAATAAAAAAAGGTTATTTAAAATAAATATATATGTACATAATTAAATAAAAAATATATAATTACCAAAAAAAAAGATAAATATTATATTATAAATATAAATATATTAAATAAAAAAAAAATATTTAAAAAAAAAAAAGATATTAAAATAAATATAAATATGAAAAAAAATATGATAACGAGATATTATATTAGAAAAAAAAAAATTAAAAGAAAAAATAAAAAAAAATTATAAATAAATTAATAAAAATGTATAAAAGTATAAATAAAATATAAAAATTAAAAATTATAACAATATAAATATAATATATATATATATATATATATATATATATATATATATATATATATATTTATATATTTTTTTTTTTTTTTTTATTTAAATAATTAAAAATAAAATATTTCATAAAATAAGATAAATAAAAATATTTATTTTTTCAATTATTTTTTTAATTTATTTTATTTACCATTATTATTAATAATATGTAAAAAAATATAGAAAATCTTTTATTTAGAAATTGATAAATAAATTATATAAAATTTAAAAAGTTTATGTAAATTTAATTAAGATTTATTTATAAATAAAAATTTACTATACTATTTTAAAAAATAAATTATAATTTAAAAAATATACTTTTTATTGAAATTATTTAAAAAGCTTAAACTAATAATAAATTTTTTATTAGGTTATAATATTTATTAAGTACAGATATTTTAATAATAAGCTTGTACATTATTAAAAATATTATTAAATTACATTTTTTCTTTTACATTTCTTTACGAATTTTTAATAATATCTTAAAGTATTAAAAAAGTATTATTATAATCGAAATTTTTAGCAAAAAGAAGTCCAATTTAAATTTTAAAGATTAAATTTTAATCTTCATTGAATAAAATCTCAAGATTTTTAAAAATTCAAATAAGAATTAGTTATTCAACTATTTCATTTTAACTCAAATTTTAATTTTAAATATTACCATTATTTACTTAATTTTCTTACTAAAACTCATTATCTCCATGAAGAAAATTACACCCATTTAAATTTTTACAAAAACCTTTTTCAAAATATTTACATTTTATAGTCTTATAATTATTATATATCATCTTAGGTTATTATTAAGGCATATTTACGGGTAAAGGATCTTACGTACTTCTTAATTCTTCATTTCCATGTGCAAAATGACATTATTAACCTAATTAACATAAACCGTTTTGATAATGCCTACATATTAATGTTTTATATCTAGCTGAGTTAGTTACTGGAGCATGTACTATTTGTGCTGAGTTTTAAAGTGTTTGGATTATTTGGGGTTATCTTTAAGTACTATATTAGGTGTATTATAAAGGGTTTAGTTAAAAAGACATATATATATATATTTTTTTTATGGAATTATATGTATTTTTAATTGTTTTTTTATTTTTTGTTTTTTTTATAAATATTTGTTATTTTATATTCATTTTTAAGATTCAATTAAATTTATTTAATCTTTAATTAATGTTAATTTATGATTTTATTATATCCTTTTTATTTTAATTATAAATATTATTTATTAAATAATATTTTTTATAATAATAAATATAAACCATTTTAATATAAGAAAAAAAATTGTATATAAGTTATAATAAAAATAATCATAATAAATATATATAATTTAAAAATAATAATAATAAAAAAAAAAAACAAACTAACCAAAATGTCCAAAGAAATAAAAATTGTTCCATTTTCTTAAAAATACTAAAATTAAATAATTTAACTTCACTTAAAGGAAAATCCTACAACTATGAAGATTTCAAACATGTAATGGTTATTTTTATTTTACTAAGAACATGGCATTTTATCAATAGCCTATACATTTATATTATTTTACATATTTAAGATAATTATATCATTATTTACTACCGATAATACTATCTTAACATTAATATTGTTCAGTTCTACTCTATATTTTGGCTTTTTAACGTTTTTATCAAGAACACTGAACACTTAAATTGAGTAGTATACAAAATCAATAATTAATAATGATTTGAAAGATATTTAATTAGCTTATTGTTCTGATTCTGATTAAAATTTTTGGATTGCTTTAGATGCAAATGATTAAGTAATTTTAAGTTTTAAAAAAATAAATATTTATTTGTATTTAAAAGGTATGTGGATTTTTAGGATTATTGAATAAATTGCCTATTGAAACCGAATCTTATTTAGGAAAATACATAAAAAAAGAAGATAATATTAAAGTTGCGGAAATTAAAAGAATGGTAGTCTCATCTTAGCATAGAAGATAAGGAATTGCTAATAAATTAACTTAAGCTTCTATTGAATTTGCAAAAAAAAATAACTTTCGTGCAATTATTGTTACTACTCTTACAGTTAATAAGGCTGCGATTTAATTATATTAAAAAAATCGATTTTTTTTTATCTCAAAATTCTATTTTTAGTTTATTTGGAAGATTTTTGGATTATCTGTTGATGTTTTTCTTAGAATTATTTGATAAAAGAAGAACTAATTTTATATATATATAATTTTAAATTTTTATTTTAACACATATATTATATTGTATTTCCTTTTTTATTTAGTTTTTTTTTTTATTATTATATATTTTATATTTATATATATATATATATATAAAAAAAAAAGAAAATATTAGCCTTAAACAAAAAAATTCATATATTTTTATTTAAATTTTGAATTTTCTGAAACAATTTTATTATTATTAAAAAAAAAATGTTAAAATTATATAATATGAATTTTACAGTATTTATATATAGATCTTTATATTAATAAAAATAATAATAAATTATAATTAAAATATTTATAAAATAATTAATTTTTATTTAAAATAAATAATTAAATAATATTTTTTTAATTAAATAATATTATATTAATATTATTGAAAAAGAATATTTAATATTATATTTAATTTTATTTATAAATAATAAAATATTATATAATTTTTTATAACTAAAATAATATTTAATTATTCTAAATATATATAAAATTAAAACAAATAATAAAAATTAAATAAAATAATATTAGATTTTTAATTAGTTATGTGTTTTTTTTTCTTTTTAATAATATCAAAAAATTAAATTATTTTTGTAATTTAAATATAAAAATATTAATTAAAATAAAAAAAAAAGTCTTTTATAAAAAAACATTATGTAAATTATTATATAAGCTTTAAAAAATTAATATAATTTAAATTTTTTACTTGAAAAATTATAAGGTAATAATTTTTTTTTTATATATATAATATAATATATATTGATTATTTTATATTTTTATTTTAAAACAAAATTAATCATTTTAACATATTTCTTTCATTTTATTCATCTAATTCATTCTACCATACAGTCAAATTATCCCTTAGAAGTTGCATTATAGTAGTAGAATCTTTATACTTTTCTTCTTCAATATCTTCTAATTCTTAAAGTGCATCTTAAAAAGCTTATTTTGCAATTTTAATTGCAGATTTTAAATCATCTTTAATCTCATAATACATAACTGAATGATTTAAAGATATTCCGAGTCTCAAAGCATCATCTTTTCTGATATTATTTTAATCCAAAATATTAATGGCATCTTCATAAGAACGAATAGCTTCAGAAGAGGCTTTTTATAATAATTAACCAGAAGAAAATTCACTTAAATATCTGTTATAATCTCCTTTCATTTTATAATAGAAAATTTTAGCTTCCGCTGATGATGAATTTGGAATTAGTGAAACATCCAAAATTTAAAGAATTTCAGTACATGCTTTCTCCATTTCAGATTCAATTTTTTTAAATAATATTTTATTGTGTCCGAGTATTTTGATACCTAAAAAGTAATAAAAATAATGAATAAAATAATAATAATAATAATAAAATAATAATAAAATAATAATAATAATAATAATAATAATAATAATAATAATAATAATAATAATATTTTTATTTAACTTTAGTTTTCTCTTTTGATTCATAAGATTTTATTGCACGCCATGCTGTTCTCCTTTATGATACGTAATTTTTATATGCTATAGATAATAAATTTCTCTCTTCGTCTTTTAATTCTTTTGACATATCCAGTATTTTTTTCATATAATCTAACATTTCGTCAAATCTTTCAGTTTATTCACTTAATTTGGCCATATATATATATTCATCTCTTTTATCAACCATTTATTTTTATTTTTTAATTTTTTAAATTTGTTTGTTTTTTTTTTAAAAAAAAAATATTTATAAATCCAATTTTTTTTTTCTCTTTTAAAATTTTTTTTTTTTTTTCTTAAAAAATAAATAAATCTTAAAATTAATAAAAAAGAGTTTTTTAAAAAATGAAGTGGAATGTATTCGGATTTGTATTTATTGGCTTTCCAATAGGTAAATTATAAATTTTAAAATAAATAAATATTACAAAGTTATTATTTAATTTTTTAAAAATAAGGTTATTATTGTAAAGAAAACGACATAAAACCATTATTTGTTTTTAATACTGAATTAATAAGATAAGCAATTAAAAAATTATAAAAATAAGATTAAGAAGATGATTGATATATTTAAAAAGTATATATTTAATTCTGTTTATTACTTATATCTGTGATAATTAACAATAACTTTAAATATAAATATAGTATTATTTTAATTTTAATAAAGTTATTTTTTTAAAATATGATCATAAAATTATTAATAAAAGAAGAATTAATTAGATTAAATGTTATTTTTATATACAAAAAAAATAAAAAAATTAATAACTTTTTTTAATACTTAATAAGAAAAATACAATTATTATAAAATATATATATATAATTAATTTAATACTATAAAATATAGAAGAAACTTATTATACATATTTATAAATAGAAAAGATATTTTCATATATTGTGTAAATTTTTATAATTTATTAATATATTTTTTGGAATAATACTAAAAACTTATAATTAATTCATAAATAGTATTATATTTTTAATATTTATTATAACTTTAAATCTATTTATATATAGTATTAAAATAATTAATGTAAAAATAATATAAAATTTAAACAAATAGTTTTATCATAATAAATAAAATAATTTAACATTTGATACTTAAACACATCTTTTTTTAAATAAAGTAGACAAATCTTGGCTTGAAAATTATTTAATAAGTATGATAATGAAAGAAAATTAAGTTATATCAATATATATATTACTAATAACAGTAGTATTTTATCAGGCTAAATTACTTGGTAGAAATTTTAAAAAGTAAAGTAAAAATTAAAATAATATAAACCTTAAATGAAGAGTAAAATATTGATTGTAAAATAATTTTAAGGTTAGAAAATTATTCATAAATATAAAATAGATACTTTAGTGTGTATTTTAATGATCATACATAGATTAGTTATTAAAAATATATTTTAGAAAAATGGGGACTTTAAAAGATACACTTATAGGAAACATATCCTAATCAGCTTAAAATACTGATATTAATTAAGTAGGAAGAGTTTCATTAATAAAATATGAGTATATTTTATATAAAATAGTAATAAATTAATTAAAATTAACAAAAAAAATGTATATTTAAATATATTATAAATTAAATATAATAGATTATAAAAATAATTAGATGATTGATTATTTTTTTTAAAATAGAATGTTATATATAATGGAAAGTTTAATATTATAAAATTTTAAAAACTTTATGATAAAGATAATATTTAAAAAATTAATAATTTTTATATAATTTTTTAGAATAAAAATATTTAGATTGTATATTAATATATATGTATTATTTTTTTTTTTTAGTGTAAAATTTTTTGAATATATAAAATAATATAATTATTGACGCGGTAAAAAATAAGATATAAATAAATTATAATTGATTTATTATATAAAATGTAATAAACACTTAATTTCATTTCCAAAAAACATGTTTAGGCTCAAGTTTAAAAAATGGAAGAAGAGCATACATAAAATAATAGGATGCCATGGGTAGAAAAATAGTAAAAATATAAATAAATAAAATAAACAAAATAAATAAATAATTAAACAAATAAATATATTATAGTCGTCCAAATAAAATTGATGAAGTTAGTTATTAGGAAGAAGTTGTAAAATCTTTAGAAGGAGTACTTTAAACTGGAAATGTAAATAAAATATTTAATAAAAAAATATAAATAAAATTTACTTAAGCTTCCACACATAATTTTTCATGGACCTCCTGGAACTGGTAAAACTTCAAGTATTTTAGCCTTTGCAAAATAATTATATGGACCAAATTTCTATAGAGATCGTATATTGGAATTAAATGCTTCAGATGATAGAGGAATATAAGTTGTTCGTGAAAAAATAAAAAAATTTGCTTAATAAGTAGTTGTGAAAAATCCTGATAAGTAATTTTTTTTTTATTAAAATTAAAAATCGTATTAATTATTTTAAATTAGAAATTATAAATGCCCTAATTATAAAATAATTATTTTAGATGAAGCTGATTCTATGACTACTGAGGCTTAATCGGCTTTGAGAAGAATTATAGAAGATAATTCATCTACAACTCGTTTTTGTATCATTTGCAATTATATAACTAAGTAAATAAATAATAATATATATATATATATATATTTATGTTATTTTTTTTTAATAAATTAGAATTATTGAACCTTTAGCATCTAGATGTGTAAAATTTAGATTTAAACCAATAGTGGAAGAGGCTTAATTGTGTAAATTAAAAGAAATTTGTGATAAGGAATATATATAGTATGAAGATTAGGCTTTAGAGAAACTTATTCACATCTCTAATGGAGATTTGAGAAAAAGCGTTAATTTAATTTAATCAGCTAGTACTTTGTTTAATAAATCTATTAATTTACAGACTGTTTTAGAAATTTCAGGGGTATATTATTAATTACTTATATATTTTAATAATGTTTAAAAAAAAAAAAAATTAAAACTAGAGTATACCAGATGAACATGTAATTAATTTATATGAAGTATTATTATAGAAAAATTTAAACGAATTAAGAAAATCTGTTTAATAGTTTATTTACTAGGGATTTTCAGCTGATTAATTAATTAATTAATTTTCGGATATTATTTTATATTCCAATGATATTAATGAGATTAAAAAAGCAAGAATTTTCGAAAAAATAGCTTAGGCGGATTAAGGATTAAATGAAAGGGCAGATAGCGAATTGTAAATTTTAAATATGTTTTCGTGTATTCTTTCAATTTTAACTTCTTAAGATTTTCCAAGAACTTGATATTAATTATTCTTTATTTTTCTTTTATATATATATAATATGGAGTTTTTTATTTTTTAAAAAAAAATTAGAATTTAAATATTTATTTAATATATGTTATTTTTTATATTCTTTTTTCGTTTAATTAATACTATAATAATTTGATTTTTTTATATTAATTATTTTTTATATATTGAAATTATTATAAATGAAAAAATAATTATTTTTTTCTTCTTAAATATATATATAATATTTAAACAATAATATTCTTTAGTTATACTTATTTTTTTATCTTTTAACTTTTTCTTTTACATTATTATTTATTTAAATTCCTTTGTTATTTTCAATATCAAATTTAAATTCTTATTTTTTATGTGGTGTTGGAAGTTTTTAAACAGCTTAATAATCATTAGTTTTTAAATTAGTTAATTTATTATTAGTATATAAATATATTTCTTTCTATTTAAAAATAAGTTCTTCTTTTCTTGTTCATTAGAAAGTTAATATTTATGAATTTTTTGATAAATTAAGTTTTAAATTAATATGTTTTTTTTATATTTCTTGAATGTATTTAAAATGCGTAAATATTTGTAAATATTATTTTAAAAAAAATTAATAATTTTTACAGAAAAAATTAATTTTCAAAATCTTAAAACAGTTTCCGATAAAAAATAAAATAAAAATATTAATAAAAAATGTTTTATTTTTTATTTATTTTTAAAAAATAAATAATATATATGAAAAAAAAAAAAAAATATTAATATATATATATTATTATTATTTATTTGTATCTTTATTTTTCAATTAGATACTGAATTTCCTCTTGATGAATTTTTATTATTTTTTGGTGAATTAGATCTTTTATTAATAGTATTAAAATTTTTCTTATTATTATTTCTATCTTCACAACTATTACTTCTTCTCTTTTTTGATTTGCTTCTATTTTCTACACTATTATTTCTCCTTTTTTCGTAACTTCTTCTTCTAGTATTTTCGGTTTTTTTACTTTCATCTTTTCTTTTACTTTCATCCCTTTTTTTACTATTTTCTCTTTTTCTACTATCATCACGTTTTCTACTATAATCTCTTTTTCTACTATTTTCCCTTCTACGGCTATTATCTCTTTTTCTACTATCATCTCTTCTTCTACTAGTATCTCTTCTTTTACTATTATCTCTTTTTCTACTATTATCTCTTCGTTTATATCTTATTTTAAAAATAAATATAAAAATTATTTAAAAAATACCTATCAGAAGATCTTGAAGTTTTCCTAATTCTTGACTCAGAGCTAGAACGTGAATATTTTCCTTTAAAAATATTTATAAATATAAATATAAATGTAAATATAAATATAAATATAAATATAAATATAAATATATATATATATATATATATATATATATATATATATATATATATATATATATATATATTAACATTACTTCTAGAGTTTGAACGAGATGGTCTTCTTCTTCTTCTTCTGCTACTTGCTGATCTTGTTCTGCTTCTTTCTCTTTATTATTTATTAAGAAGATTTTTTATTTTTTAAGAAGAATTATTTTTTCTATATATTTGAAGATATTTTTTGTTAATTTTATTTATAAATTTTTATTTTTTTTTTCTAAATTTTTATTTATCAACATTTTTATTTTTAATTTTTTTTTATTTTATTTTTATTTACTATTTATATATTTTTATATTTTTTATTTTTTAAATACCTACAATCTTTCTATTTATGACTTGTTGAACCACATTTATAACATTTATATCTATCTATTTAAAATTTATTTTTAAGTATAAATTTATTTTTATAATTTACTATCTCCGTATTTTTTCTACAATCTTTCATATGATGATTAATTCTTCCACAATAATGGCAATTTTACAATCTTTTTTTTCTACCTCCATTACCAAATTCTATTCTTAATTATTTTCCTTTAAATTCATAATTATTGTATCTTTTATTTTAATTTTTTAATTAAAAATTCTATTATTTTTTATATTATTTTTTACTCATCTAAAGCATCTTTGGCATCTCTATGATCTTCAAATTCTATAAAACCATAATTATTTGCCCCTTTTGATTTGATTTTTATTTCTCGTATTTTGCCGAATTTTATAAATAGATTTTCTACATCTCTTTCTGTTGCCTTTTTTTATTTTTCCAATAAAAAAAAATAAAAAAAAAAAGATTTAATATTAATTTATATATATATATATATAAGTATTTATGTCTAATGAATGCATTTTTTTATTTATTTTTTTAAATTTATTACATCTTTTGATAAATTTCCTAAAAATAATTTTGTACTGTTTTATTCTTCTTTATCATTATATTTTTCTTTATTTCTTGATTAACTTTTACTTTTGCTCATTTTTTTGTGTTTTTTTTTTTTATTATTATTATTTTTTATTTTTTCTCTCTCTTATAAATTTATTTTTTTATTTTTATTTAAATATTTATATCAATAAGTTAATATTAAAACAAAACAAAAAAAAAAGTAGAAAAAAAAAAAAAAAAAAAAATATTAAATTAATGTATATCCGCGTAATAAATTAAAATTTATTAAATTTAAAATTAAAAATATATATTTAATTTATATTATTATTATTTTATTTATTCTAAACATATAAAAAAAAAAGATATTTATTTTTTTATTTTATTATATATAATATTGTATTATAAATATAAAGCTAAAAATTAATATTATATTAACTAAAATAAATGAGTTAAAATGATATAATTATAAATAAAAAATAATTTACTAAAATAATAAAATAAAACTAAAATATTATTTTTTAATACCAATATAAAAAACAAATAAATTTTATAGAAAAAAAAAAAACATGAAATAAATATATATTTTACATTTTTTTATTTAGAAAAAATAAATATAATAAATCTATAAATTTTTATATAAAATATTTATAATTGAAAAAAATATATATTTATATATATTTATATATATATATTTTTATATATATTTATATATATTTTTATTTATACTAATATTTTTTCTAATTACCTTTTATTTTTAATATTAGACAATATATATAAAGATTTAATGTTAATATTAAATATTAATTTTTTTCGTTTTGTTTTTTTAGTAATAAAATAAAAAAAATCACTTATATTTTTATATATATAGTAATAATAATAATTATTTTTTTTTTTCTAAACTTAAATGAAAAAATTCCATATAATTATAAATAAATTCATAAGCTAACCATATTTTTAAAATCCTCTTTTTATCTTTCTAAAATATTATCCATTTAAATAATTTTATGTGCTTCTCTAATTCCTGTATCTAATGCGCCATTTGCAGTTTAAAAATAAACTGGATGTGTAGCTTCTCCTGCGAAAAAAAGGTTTCCATTGACTTCATTTGCTAGTATTTTTCTCGAATTTTCTGCATTTAAAACAGGATAAGAATATGTTCCTTCAATATATTTAATTTAAGAGTACTCTATCCATAGATAGTCTTCAAGAAGATCTTCAATATTTTTAAAATTGAATACTTTTCCTAATTTTTAGTAGAGATTTTTTAAAATAATTTCCCTTTTTTATTCATTATTCATATCTAAACCGATTTGACCTGATACTAAACAACCTAAAATAAACTAATTATTACATCTAAAAGAAGAGCAATCCCATAAAAATCCAATATCAGTTCTTAAAAAAATAATTCCCATGCTTTTTGGCCAAAACTTCCTCTTAAATTTTAAAAAAAGCTTACCTCCAGTACCCATTTGTAAATTTTGGATAGCTTTTTATTTTTCTAAAGGAAGTTCAGGTTCAAATTTAATTGAATTGTTTTTTAATTACGAAATTGGTACTGTCAAAATGATTTTTTCTCCTTCGTAAATATTCCCTTATGAATCCCAAATTTTAACTTTTTATTAATTTTAGTAATTTATTCTAACTATAGGAGTATTATATTTAATAAAAGGAAGTACTTTTGCATATTTTATCTCTAAAAAATCTAAATGACTCCCATTTTGAATTAAATAATTTTTATCATGATCTGAATTAAATCCTTTTTGGAAATCTAAATATTCTCTAATAGACATTTTTTCAATTTCTGTGCCGTTTTCAGTTCCCCAAAAGTGTCTATAGAAATCCCAGATTTTCTCATTTAAATTTTATTCTAAAAAATAATCTTTTACAGATAAATTATAGGGTATGTTTTAAATATCTACCTTTGTTTTTTCATAAAAATCATTCAATTTATATTTCTACATAAAATCTTCTCTTTTTAAAAGTTTCTCATTCTCTATATCTTCTATATAGTGAATTAAATTCTTATCGGGAAATATATTTAAACCACTCTCTTTTACATATTAGTAGTATTTGCTGTTTTTTACGTGGATTTCTTCAGCTCCTAGTTCTATAGGGAAGTTTGCAAATGTAGTGTTTTTACCTATACGGCCCCCATGGATATCACGGGCTTCGAAAATTTAGACTTAATAATTGTTTTCTAATAATTCAAAGGCAGCAGATAAACCAGAAATACCAGATCCGATTATTAAAATTGTTTTTTATGACATTTTTTCTGTCTTTTTTTTATTGTTTTTTTTTTTTTTTCTTGGAAAGAAGTAGAAAAAAAAAAAATTATAATCAGAAATTTATTATTATAAAAATATTTAAAATTTTTAAATTATAATTGCTTTATTATCTTTTATAATATTAAATTAAAATTATTAATTTTTTTTCTTTTCTTTTTAAATAAAATTTGATATTAAAAGCTTTTTTTTTTTAATTTCTATATAAAAAATAAACTGATATATTATAAAAAATTTTAAAATTTTATGTAAAGGAAAATAATAAATTAAGAAAAAAATATATAATATATAATATGATTATAATTTCATAAAAATTAAAATAATATTAGATAAATTTTAGTCAAAAATTATATGTAAATATTATATTATTATATTATTTGTTTTATATTTGTGTATTAATTAATTATTATATAAATAGGAAATAAAAGAATAGAATAGAATAGATTATATAATTAAAAATATAATTTTAATATAATTAAAATTGCGTAAATGATTTATATTTATTTTGTTAAAAAAAAAAAAATATTAATATTTTTTTTAAAATAAAAATAATTATTCCCCCTTAATTTTAATTATCCTTTTTTTTTTTTTTCTCTTAATATTTTCTCACTTTTATTTTATATTAAGAATGTTATGTATATAATTTATAATCTAAATGAATATATTTTTTATCTTTAAATATTAACTTATTACATTTTATTGCTTAAATTTTACACTATATTTGACTTTATTTAAAAAAAATTGTATAATTAAGTTTTTCTCTCTTTTAATTATTTTATTTTATTATTTATTTATTTTTAAAAAATTAAAAATAAATAATTTATTATGATTTGAAAAACTTATAGTAATAATGTCAAATAAATTGCTTTTATAATATTTTATTCATATTTATTTTTTTATTTGATAATAAAATAATTTTTATTCATATATGTTTTGATAATTTATAAATCATATATATATAAGAAAATATATTTTTTCATAAAAAATTAATTATTATAATTATTGATAAATTAAAGCATTAATTATGTAAATAAAAGAGCTTATCTTTTTTTAAAAATTATATTATATTATATTATATTATATTATATTATATTATATTATATTATATTATATATAATTACATGGGTATAAATTATATATATAATAAATTTTTATTTATAAAGAATTACATATTATACATTATATAAAAAAATTAATAATATTTAAAATTTTTATCAAAAAAGAAATAATATTTATAAATAAAGAATAAATAAAAAACTTAATATTAATATTAATAATAATTTTTTTAAAAATATTAATTTATATACCTTATTAATGTCTTTCTATATAAATTTATAATATTTAGTACCAAAAAAAGTTTTTAATTTTTACCAAAAAAAGTACGATTATATCTTTAGAATAATCTTATTTTTTATTTGAATAAAAATATTAAAAACCATTATATATATAAATAAAAGTAAAAATTCTGATTTTAAAATTTCTCAAAAGTTAATAAAGGAAGATTATTTCAATTGTTTTTTTATTAGGTTAAACATTAAACAAATTACTCTTTATTAATTTAGATATTATCAAATTAATTATAAATGATATTGTTTTTAAAGATTTCATTATAATATTCATTCATTTAAACTTCTTCAACATTAATTTATTCTCTAAGTAATACATTTATAATATTATAATTCTAAATATAACCTTTGTTATCATAATCTAAATATTAAAAAAGCAAATTCTAATTATTTTAATCTAAAAGATTTTAAAAATCAAAAGTAAATTCAATAAATTGAGAATATTCCAAAAAAGCATTTTAAAGTCCGTTTCTTCTTGCAAAGCTAAATTTATTTAAATCTTAAATTAATTACAAAGTCTATTAAAAATTTAAATTAAATCCCAATTATTTTATTATTTTATGGAAAGAATTTACAGTAATAAACCCGATATTTTCACTATCAATAAACCTAAAGATCTTTATAATTACTTTTATATATTATTAATTATGTTCTTATATTTTTTATAATAAATGAATACAAAGCCTTTATATATTATTATATATTTTAGGATAATTCTATATTTAATTAATATATTTTATTTCTATTATTGTATCATTATTGTTTTAGTTATATAACTAAAACCATGGGTGATTTAAAGCTTCTGAAATACCTATTCTTTTTTTTAAGTCTACACATATCATTTTACATATTAAATCTTTTATTTATTTAGACAATTTTAAAGTAGGTTTAAATTAAAATTGTCCTTTACAAATTTTATCAAAAGTCTCTTTTTCATTTTTTCCTTAAAAAGGAAATTCTCCACATAACATTGCATATGCAATTATTCCTAAACTCCAAATATCACATCTTTTTTAAAATATATAAATAAAAAAATTCATAAATATATAAATATATAAATATATAAATATATAAATATATATAATATATATATATATATATGTCTTAATTTAAAATAAAATATACCTTTTATCATATTCTCCTGTCAATACTTCTGGTGCTATATAATTCGCTGTTCCTACTATTGTTTATAAATCTTAACTTTGGTTTATATTGTTGTGTTTTTTGTATTGCTTTGAAAGTCCGAAATCAATCATTTTTATTTCTCCATTATATTTACTAAATAGGAAATTCTCAGGTTTCAAATCTCTGTGTACTATACCTAGTTCATGTAAATATTTAACTGCTTGGAAAATTTAGAAAAGAATATCTTTTGATTATAATTCAGAAAGGCGATTAATTTCGTTATTTATTACTCTTTATAGTAACTATTCATTCGAACAAATCTATTTTTTTAAAAAAAAAAATAAACGTTTTTTTTATTATTTACTTCCATAACTAAATATAAATTTTTATCATCTTCATATGATTCATATAATTTTGCTATATTCGGATGGTCTAATTATTTGAAAATATCGATTTCTCTTTACAACCATTATAGGTCTTCTTTTTATTTATCTTTACTTATTTTTTTTATGGCGAAAAGCTTATTTGGGTTAATTTTTAAATATGCTTCTTTTACTATACCAAAACTACCTTTTCCTATATTTTATTTATTAATTTTTATGTAAATATAAAAATGTGATAATTCTTAAAAAATAAAAAAATGTAAATTTTATATTATTTTTTTGCATTTTGTTATTTTTATTGCGAAAATAAAATACCTAATTCTTTTTCGGTAATTTAATAGATGGTATTAATATCTTCATTTGAAATATTCTTAATGGTATTGTCAGAAATTTACTATATTTATTTTTATTTGCGAATTGATTAACTTTCTTTTATACTTGATGTTTCGAAAAAATATTTTTTTCGTTTTTATTTAATTGAAATAACTATGTGTTTGATTTTTATATTGTTTATTGGGTTGTTGGACTTCTTTTTGACTTTGTTTTTTCTTTAAAACATGATTATCCCATATGTTTTTATAAAATATTAAAAAAGAAAGTTTATTTATTACAAAGGTTTTTGTTTTTATTTGTGTATTATTAAATATATGAATATGATTTTATATTATAATTAGACTAATTTTATAAATTAATATATAATAAATTATAATAATTGTTATCATTTGATTGATTTTTTAAAAATAATTTTAAAATAAATATATATGCATTTCGATATAACTTTAATATTTTTTAAAATTCATGTTTTATTAATTATATAATTACAATAAAATCTAATTATTATTATATATATATATATAAAAATTTATTTATATTATTTAATTTTTATAATTTATTTGATAAACATATAAAAAAAAAAATATATTTTTAAGCGATTATTTTTTTTATATTAAATATAATAAGCTTATTTATTATTTATTTAATAATGTATTTATTTAAAAATATTTATTTATTGATATTTATATAATGTTATTTATAATTTCATTATATTTTCAAAAAAATTAATTATTAATATAATTAATAAAATATTAATAATTTTTTATATTTTTTTAAATAAAAGAGAAATAAAATTAATTTGATTATTATGAAAAAAATACATATAATATAAAATTAATAATTTTTTTTTTAAATTTAATTTTATAAAAAATAATTATAACTAATTAAAATATATATTTATAAGAAATATCTTTTTATTTAAAATAAATTAATTTTAAAAAAATATATATAAAATTAATTATTAATATTTTATTTTTAAAAAATCATATATTGCTGCAATATTATTAATTTTTAATTTATTTAATTTTGTTTTTTAATGTATAAATTTAATATTTATATTTTTTCATAATTATATTAATTATATATAAATAAAATATTTTAATTATATTAATTTTTTTAATTATCATTAATATATATGAAAATATATATTAATATAATTACGTTTTATATTATAATTTTTATGTTTATACATTTTATTTTCTTAATAAATCTTAAATTTTGTTTAATTTTTTTAATTATATGACTTTTATTGTATTTTATTATTGGAAAAAAAAGAAAATAAAAATAAATTTAAAGCAAATCTAAAAAAAAAAAATATAAATTAAAAAACATAATAAATTAAAAATTCAGCTAAATTTTATTAAAAACAAAAAATCTAAAAATAAATGAAATATTTAAAAATGAAAAAAATTTCATTTATTATATTATAAATTAAAATATTTATTATATATATATATATATATATATATATATATATAAAAAAAATATTATCAAAAAATAAAATAGGTGTTTAGTGTAATGTTAATATCGATAGTTATATGAAACATATTATTTTCGGCAGCAATAAGTTATGCCTGCATATTAAGTTATTTTCAGCAATCAAAGTTATAATAAAATTATCAGGCAAGATTAAAGTTATTTTAAGTAAATAAAAAAGGATTATAATTCAATTAAATATAAAAATTATATCTTGGTTTCGTAAAATTATACACAATATTATTTTTTTCAGCATTATTCTACAAATTATAATACATTTAATATATTTTTTTCTTAATATAACTTATTATTTGTGCAGTATTTTATACAGTATTAATAAGAATAGAAGTTTTAATAAAAAATAATAAATTTTACAAGTAAATTTTTCAAATAAATAAAAATATTTTTAATCTAAATTATTTAAAGATGTTTTATGATTAAGAAAAACCAATTTAATTCTACTATTGTACTGTAAAAAGAGAAAAAAATAAATGTATTTTATTTATGGTAATCTAAATTCTAAATAGTCAAAAATTATAAGTCATATCATTTTTGGTTTTTTTCATATGAAAAATATATACTACATAAAAAATACATTTGTAATTAATGTTTTCTTTATAATTAATGGTTTATAATTATATCTTTAATAAATAAATTTTGATTTATTTTTATTATAATGTTTATAATATAATAAACATTAAAAAGAAAACTATATTTTAATTTAATAATTTTGTTTTTCGAAAATATATAATTAACAAAAATTAAAAAAATAAATATTTAGATATAAATATTAATATATATATACATTTATAAATATTTACTTTTATATTTAATTATAATTATTATTATTTATTTTATTAATTTTTAGTTTATTTAATAATTAACTATTTATAAATAATGTTAATTATATTTTATAAATATTTTTTTTATCTTTTTATAATAATTAATTATTTTTAATTAAATTCTTTTTTTATTTTACTCTTTTTTTTCTTTTATTTTTTTTAATGTTTATTTTTTTATTATTAAATGAAAATAATATATATTTATCATTATATAAATATTAAAATATTCAAAATTTAAATATATTAGAATATTTTAATTATTAATTTTTTATAAATAAATAAAAAATATTTATATTGTTTATTTTTAAAATAATACTATCTATTATTTCGATTTTAATATAGAATATAAATTTAAATTTTAAAAAAGATTAATAAAACATTTTATTATTATATAAATAACTAATATAATTGTAAATTTTTAGATTTTAGATAAAAAAAATATTATTTTATATCTATATTTTTAATTTAAATCATTAAATTTAATTAAATAATAAAATTCTAAAATAAAAATTAACCTTAAATTAAAATGGAAAATGAAATTTATTTTATTTAAAATAAAAAAAGGAAAACATTTTAAGAATAATACAAGAGAAATTATTTTTAATTATTAAAAATTAATTTAAAAAATTTTAAACTAATTTATTATAAATATATTAAAATATATAAATATAAAATAATTTATATAAATTATTTTTATTCTTTTTATTTAAAGTATACATAAATAATATATTTTATATAAAAAATATATTTATCAATAATTAATATATTAAAATATTTTTTTTAGATATATGATATATATACAATTTTTTATTTATTTTATTATATATTTAAAATAAAATAAATAATAAATTAAAAAGTGATTTATTTTTTTCAATAAGATTTATATATTTTTTAGACATCAAGAAAATAATTTGGTATGAATTTTTCACATTCAAAACTTTTTTTTAAAAAAAATAAATAAATAAAATAAATGAAATTATATTAATAGATATATATAATTAAAATTTTTACTCAAGATATTTGTCTCTAGAATCCTTTTAAATCAATTTATATGTAAAATAAAAATCTATTTTATTTTAAAAAAATAAAATATAAAAAGAAAATAATTACTTTCGATATTATAATCTTTAATTTAACTTTTAATATAGGACAAATGATATTAATAAAATTCATTATAATTATCCATATTTTATACAAATTAATTATATTGTTAATTTACTATTCCATTTATGTATAATTGACTAATTTGTTCTATAAATATAGAAAAATTTTAAAATAATTAATATTTTTACATATTATGTAAATTAAATAAGTCTTTTTTCATTTTAGAATAAATTAAACTTTAAGATTAAACTAGAGAATTGTGAAAAACTCATTTCTTATAAATCTATATCTGAAAAAAGATTAAAAATCTTTCTTATTAATCTAAATTCATAATTCTCGCATTATAAATATTTAAAAATAATATCAAATTCTTAAAAAGAAACCTTATTTTTAAATCCAAACTTAAAAAAAAATATGATTATTAATTTAAAATATTTATTTAATTTTTTATAAATATATTTATATTAAAAAAAATTAAAAAAAATTAATTTTAGAATAAAAGATATTTAAAATATTTAAAATAATATTTAAAATAAATTTTATATATATATATAAGTGTAAAATATTTAAATATAATTTATTTATATATTAAAAATTTATATAATTATATTAAAAAATAGACATATATATATAATATATATAAAATTTATATTTATCTATAAATATTAAATATAAATATATTTATATCTTTACTTATTTTTAATATTTTAAATATTTAAAATATAAATATATATATAATTTTACTTAAAATGCGTATTTAAATTTATCCTACATTACATTTTTTAAATATTAAAATAGATCTAATTAATCTTAAATAAAAATATCAAATTCAATATAATCTTATGTTCTATATAAAATCTTTTTAAAAAATAATTTTATTATACATAATTATAAATATAAAATAAAATAATATATATTTATTAATAAATTTTAATTATTATTATTATATTATTTGTTTATTAAAATATATAAAAATAATAATTTTTTTTATTATTAATTATATTAAACTATAAAATGATATAACATTTTCATAAACTTCATTTATTCTTGGATAATTTTTATACTATATGAAAAACCAATTTTAAATCAAATTAATAGCATTTTACTTTTTTATTAAAATAGAAAAAAATATAATATTAAAATATTTATATATTTATTTAAGACTTTAAAAAAAGATTATATATATAAAAAATATAAAAAATAATAATATAATTATATAAAAATATAATTTTATAATTTTTATATATATATATTATTTATATATTTATATATTTATATATGTATTATACTTTTAATATAACATCATTTTCTATAAATTTATAAGCTTCTAAATATAAAATATATTAATCTTAAGTAAGGAAATTATTTTTTAATTAAAAAAAATTTAAGAAATGTAAAATTCTTTCATTTTTTTTTGAAAAGAAAACGCAGCTCTCTATATAATTTAAGAATTTGTTTTCTATAACATTTTTTAATCCAAAATTTTTTAAAAAGTACCTATATACTAGTTATACAAAATAAAATTTTGAATTTTTTATTAAATATTTATCGATTTTTTCAATTTTTTAGAAAAATTTTATACTTTTAAAGCTTTATAATATACTTTTATGGAAATTATTAATAAATTTTAATACATTTTATAAACTGAACTTGCATTTTATGTCATCATTATACATTTTTTATTCAATTTATTTATATAAATACATACAGTTTTCCTCATTTTTTTTCTCATCTTTTGTGTTTTAATAATCTTTGTTTTTAATAAAGTTATCGTGTTCTCTGTTGAGAATTTCTGGACCTTTTTAAGGTATAAAGTGTATAATATTGAATTTTTGTAAATTTTTTGTCTATTTTTAAGACGAGAATTATAATTGTTCGTCTGTTTAAACATACTAGTGCTTTTTGGAAGAACTTTATTTATTTTTTTGAGTAATTCAGTCGTTTTTTTACTAAAGTTCGAGAATTGTTTGTTTAAAAATGTTTTCTTTTTTTTCTAGTTATTATTAAATTTTTTATTTAAAATATATTATTTGTTATTCTGAAAGCAGTTATTCTGATTTTTAAGGAATGGAATTTTATTATATTTTAATATTTTCGGATTATTATAGTTTATTTTATAAATTTTGATCGTTTGCATTTATATTTTATGTAGTATTATTATAATATATAGGATTATTTATTTTTTAAATTTCTTTTAGTTTAGATTTTGATTATTATATGTTGTTTGGTATTTATATAGATTCTACTTATTAGATTTATTAAGATTTTTGAATATCGATTTGAATAATTTAGCCTTTTAAAGAGTTTTTTGAAGATTGGATAGTGTTTTTTATCTTTTGTATTTAAAATGTATATTAATTATTATTATTATCATTATTATCATTATTATTATTATTATTATTATTATTATTATTAATATTATTATTATTATTATTATTGTTGTTATTATCATTATTATTTAAAATTTATTATTAAATTTTTTCTAGTTTTTTTTAATTTTTTTTTTTTTTTATTTTCTTATTATTAATATTTTCTTGATTTTATATATTATTATATATATCTGTTTTGTTTTTTTCTTGATTTTAACTATTATTTTCTTAATTTTAACTATTATTTTCTTGATTTTGTAATACACTATCTTTTTTTTAATTCATATTTTTCTGACTACTTTTGATAGTTTCCTTACTTTATTTTTTACTTTCCTGTTTTTATATACTAGTATTTTGACTTTTTATATTATTTTCTTGATTCTAAATACTATTATCTAAATTTTAAATATTATTTTCTTAACTTAATATATTATTTTCTTTTTTTTTTAAAGCATTTCTTAATTTAAATTATTATTGCTTTAATTTTCTTATTTATTTTCTTAATTATTTAAAATATTATCTTAATTTATATAAAAAGTATCATGTTAATTTTATTAAGGATTTTCATTATTTTATATATTTTAATTTTATATTGTTTATTTAGAATCTTAATTTTAATAAATGTTAATATTTTCAATTTTTTTTGTAAAAAAAGAATTATTATTTTGATAAACTAAACTATTAGTATTATTATTTTAGAAGATTTAATTGTAAATTTAATTCGGATCCAAAAAAAATATGTAAATTATCTAAAAAAAACTCATTAAAATTTTTTTAATTTGCCTTAAAAAACTCTTAAAAGAACATTTTTTTTTCTTTTTCATTATTTCCTTAACCAAAAATTTCCTAGAATTTTCCGAAAAAAGCCTTATTTTTGATATTGCTAATTATATCGTTAGAATTTTCGGAATATCGCAGATTTTTCGTAACTAAATTCAGGTAAAAAACGTCTTAAAATTTATTCGAAAACTCTTCTTTCTTCAAAGATTTTTTAGTTTTCCTATAAAATAAATTCCCTTTCTTTTTTTAAGGCTTCTTTTAATTCAAAAACATCTTTTTTTAATTTGAAAAAAATTAGATTTATTCATTCTATTATTAAATTTATAAATTTAAATTATCATTTTTCATAGAAAAATCATTAGTAATTTTCTATATTTCCGTTTAAAATTCCTATTCCATTTTTTCAGTTTTCCTCATATTAAATTCACATATACAATCAAATAAATTCACATAAGAATTCCATATTTTTTAAAATAAAAGCCCTCTTTCTGCACATTAAAGACTTATTTATCTTATTAATTCCTTTAAGCAGCCTTAATAGACTATTTAGATCTCTTCGAAGAAATTTTAGGCAGAAAAATGATCCTTTTAGACTATTTTTTCAACCATTTTTTCTAACCAATTTTCTAGAGTAGTCACATCAAGTCTACTGGTGGTATTTTTGGGTATTTAGGGCATTTCTTCTTGTGGTTTTTAGTAGAGTTTTTGGTTATTTTTTTATATAAAAAGTTACTTTATTTCTTAATTAAAATTTTAAAAAGTACTTTTTTTCATAAAAGATATATATTCAGAATTCGTATTATTTTATATTTTTTTAATATCAGTTTCATATATAAAAGAGTTTTTATTTTAAACTAAAATATATAAAAAATTTATATATAAATATATATATATATTTATTTACTTTTATTCCAAAATAAATCCCTTTATGTTCTAAATTTTTATTATTCAGAAATTTAAAAAGGAGAAAGAATTAAAGAATCGAAAATTTTTTCTTTGCATTTAGGATAGTCGAAAAAATCAGATTTATGATTTTATAAATGGGATATATCAGAATATTTTTGATTTGATTTTGAATAATTTTAGCCTTAAAAGTTCTTTTTTATAATATAGAATGCCTTTTTTAATTTTTTTGAGAAGTTTGTGGACTAATTATGTATTGCTTTTAAAATTTTTAATTTTCTTTGAGTATATTTTAATCTAGTTTAGTAGTATTTTAAAATTCTTTAGTTATATTTTAGTCTTCTTTCGAGTATTTTTGGTCTTCGTTGGGCTTTATTTCGAGTAAATTTTAAGAAACTTGAATTAGTTTGTATTTTGATTTGGATTTTTTTATAATTGATGACCTTTAGGACGAATCGGGTTAAGTAGGAAGTGTAAAAGTTAATTATTATTTAAATTATTACATATATTTATATATATTATTATAATTTATTTATTATATATAAATATAGTATTTATTAAATAAAAAAAAAATTAACATATTTTATATATAAAAATTATATAAATTATTATATATTAAAGTTTAAAAAAGTGTATTATTTTTTATTTTAAATATAAGCTTTTAGTTAAAACATACTAATTAATTAATTTTATTTTAAAATAAAAAAAAAATATAAAATAATAAAAAATAAATAAATAATTTTATAAATGATATGTTTTTTTTTTCAGTTTATTCAAATTATTATATTTATTCTTTTATTTATATTTGTTTTGAATTTTAGAAATATTATAATATATATTGTTTAAATCATTATTATTTAAAAATTAATATTTAAATATTATTTTATAGATTATTATATAAATAAGAATATATAAAAAATATTTTTAAAAAAAAAATATAAAAATAAAATTATTTGAATAATTAATATATTTTAGTTATATATATAAAGTATTTAATTTATTTAACACATTTATTTAAGTTTATTATTAATTTATTTTTTTAAAAAAAATTATACTAATTTTTTATAATTTTGCTTTTTTTATTTTTAAATAGATATTTTTTTATTAATTTTCTATTAAAAAAAAAATTAAATATGATATTTTATTTATTTATTTAGATTAATAGTAGTATAAATTTTATAAAAAAATATATATAATAAAAGGTTTAAAATTATATTAAATAAATTTATTATATATTATTAATAATAAAAATATAATATATTATATATATATAAAATAATTTAAATTAAAAAAAATATAAAAATAAATTTATATGGTTTTTTAAAATATTTTCTCAAAGTAATATTAAAATATGCTTTATATCATTTTATTTAATAAGAATATAATCTATAGAATTTAAAAACAAAAAATAATTTTTACAAAATATATTTATAAATCAAATAAAAATATATAATAAAAATATATATATATATATATATATATATATATATATATTTAAAAATATTAAAATATAATTTATATCTATATTAATTATAATTTTTATATATATATTAGTAAAATTACATCAATATTTTTTATTTTATTATAACAAATATTAATTTTAATATTTTTTTTTTATATTTTTATTATATTTTTTTATTTTTATTTTTATCTTTAATATTTAAATTTTTTTTTATACATATTTTTTTTTTAATTTTAATATATTTATAAATTTATATTTATATATATTCATATTTATAATATATATTATTATAATAATTATTTAATTTTTTTTATATTTATATTTATTATTTCATTTATTTTTAATAATATAAATTTAAATATTTATAAATATACTTAATTATTTTAACAAATAAAAATCATTATAATCTTTTACCAGCCTCTAAAATTTAATCATTAGTTTTACAAAAAGCAAATCTTACAAGATTCTCTCCATCTTTTTTACTTTCACTAGGATAAAAAGAACTACAGGGAATCGATGTTACTCCTTTTTCTTTACATAGCCATAATGAAAAAGCATAGTCTTTACTATATTCTTATCCGTTTTTTTCATCTTAAAAATATTTTTTATTTACCTAAACATTTGAAATATCAGCAATAACAAAATAACCGCCTTATGGCACCCAAATATTTAACGGAATTTTAGATTTTGTAAGTTAATCAATTAAAAGATCTCTCTATTTAATTAATAATTATTATGTATCATTAAAATAATTTCCTTTAGAAATACTAGTATCTAAAGCTTCCGAAACAGCATCTTACATAGGACCATGTCTAATATATTAAAAATAATATTATATATAAAGAAATATATTTACTAGCAAAAGACTGAATATTAATGGAAACTTTAAACATATTTAATTAAATTTTAAGGTCCAATAGCCCATCCTACTCTAATTCCTGTAGCAGAGAATAATTTGCCTGCTGAATATACTGAGATAGTTCTATTCCATGTATTGGGTAAGTTTGCGAAACGCGGTAATTTTAAAGGCAAGTGTTCAAAGCATAAATGTTCATAAACACCATCTTCAACAATTATTAATTACGGGTATTTTTATATTAAAGAATTTATTTTTTCCATTTCTTATTAAGTGAATACTTTTCCTGTAGGATTATGCGGTGTATTGATTAATAGAATTTTGTTTTTCGTTTAGTGTTTTTCTAATAATTCAAAATCAATATCCCATCTATCATTTTCAGTTGTTTTCATATCTTTTCGGTTTTTATTTCTTCTTATGTGTTCTTTTTACGGTATTTTAATGGTACACTCTTTGATATTCCACCAGCTATTTGTATTTGGGCTCTATAACAATCATATGAAGGGTCTAAAAGTATAACTTCGTCACCTGAGTTTAGTATTCCTAAAAATATTGCGTTTAATACACTTACACCTCCAGCAGAGACACATATTTCAGTATTTGGGTCTATTTTACGATTAAATATTGGAGAGTAAAAATCACTTATTGAATTTATAAGTTTTGGAGCTCCAAATGCACGAGTATATTAATGAGGACCTTATTATGTTAGTTTTGTTAAAGAATCTTAAAAAAAAATTGGAGGGGACCAGTTTGGGAAACCTTAACCCTTTCATATTGATAAATAATTTAATGTTTTTTTTTTTTTTTATTCTTTTAAATACTAAATTTATTGATTTATATTCAACTGATAAAGGTGAAAATATAGACCATACAGTGGGTTTGTCGAATCCATTTAGCCTAGATGATCCTGTTAACTTTTAGGTTTTTTTTTGTTTTTTTATGATTATTTATTTAATTGTATGAAAAAAAAAAATACTTTTAATTAAGAAAATGGTTTTTGTGTTATTTTATATGCATTTTGGAATGTTTTTTTTAAATTATCATATTTATTTTGGTTTTTTTTCTTTTCCTTCTTTTATTAAAATTTTTATATTTTTAATTTATAAAATTGTTTTTAAATTATTTTTTTAGTTTATATTATAAATATTTAATTATTTATAAATTAATATTATTTAAAATTTATAAGTGTAATTAGTTTTTTAAAATAATTTTATTTTTTTAAGATATAAACATTATTTTAATTTTAAATATATATATTTTTTAAAAAAAACTTATATTAGATTAATATTTATTTTTTAAAAATAAATAATATATATATATATATAAAGTTATACAAAAAATGGGAAATCATGTATAAACAATAAAAGAAAATGCATTTAGAAAAAATACAAGTTCTTTGTTGAATGGTAAAAAAAAAAAAGTTAAAAAAATAAAAAATAAAAAGTACCATTAAGCAGAGTAAGAGATTTCCATGCATCATTTAAAAGTATTTGTGATAATTTTAGCATGGATTTAAGCGAATTCGAACATATATTTGGAGCAAGTGAAAGCGCGTTTGTTATTTGGGACACTGATAATAACGGTTTAATAGATTCATTAGAATTATTTAGCGGAATAACACTTTTTTCTGATACAAAATTAGAAGATAAAATTCGGTGTAAAAAAATATAAAAAATATTTTTTTATATGTTTTTAAAATTATTAGTTTTATTTGATTTATTTGATTTTAATGAATTAGATAGTTTAGCTTTAGTAGATATTGAATTTATGATTTATTGTTGTATAAGTGCAACTTATAAAATATATAGTATTTCTTAAGAAATCTATGCAGAAGAAATAGCAGCATTTGTTAACAAAAATTTCTCAATAGATGTTAGAATAAATGTAGTTAAATTATTACAGTAATAATATAAATAAATAAATATATATATATATATATATATATATATATATATATATATATATATATATATATATTATATATATGAATTCATAAATATATATTATTATTTATTTTAGAAATTCAAAATAATGTTAAGAAATACAAGAATTTTTTTCTATTATTAAAATGGAAAATCCTAATAATGGAATGAAAAGTACTAAAGATGAAAAAAATATAAATAAATTAATTTAACCAAAAATTAATAATGAAATAAATAAATAAAATACTTAATAGAAAGAAGAGTTTAAATAAAATTGAATAAAGTTGATTTATTCACAAATGAAATTTATATATATATATAATATGTATATAATTATTTATATATATATTTTTTATTTTTAATTTATTATTTAAAATATAATTATATAAAAAAATTAATTAATTTTTAACAATTATTTATAAAAATTATAGAATTAATAAAAAATATTTATATAAATATTTAGAATTTTTTACTTTAATTTTTCATTAAGGTAATGTGTTAATTGCACTTAAAAATAATAATTATTATAATATTTTTTTATTTTATTTTTGTTACGATTCTTAAGAAATTTCATATTTATTTTTTTTAGATTCATTATCTTCTAGACTATTTACTTAATTTATTTAGTTATTTTTTTAAATGAATTCATAAATTTTAGTTTCTGTTTCATTCTTTTATTTCAAGAATAAATTCTAAAATATTTTTTTTATATATTTATTTCCATAATTAATATTCTATTAATAATCCCTTTATATATTTAATACAAATAATAATTTATAATATAAATAATATATAAAATATTAACACATAAAAATAAATAATAATAGATTTTTATATTTATATATAAATACACGAATTTATTCGAATAAAAATTTACTTCTAATCTTTTTCTTAACAATTAATTGAATCTAATCTCGTATTAATTTTTAAATTATTTTCTTCTTTTTTGGAAGACTAAAAGAAATAATTACTAACTTTAGAAAAAATCCCAATATCTTATTTCGATTTATAAATAAATTTTTCACAGATTTTAACTTATCTTTCATAAAAAGTATCTTATTGTCCTTTTTCTAAAAAAAAAGTGGGAATTCTAACAAGTTTTAAAAAAAAGATAATATTCCAGAAAATAATGGGATGTTCTTGTTAAAAATTATCGTTAAAAACCGCATTTTCACCTTTAACTTTGATAATATTCTCAAGCTCTTTCCTTAATAAAACCGGCGAAAGAAATTAGACTGAAAGTGACTCTTTTTTAATAACACTTTCGAGCTCATCTTGATTTTAAACTTGATATTTTTTGGAAAAATCGACTACATTAAATTTCGCAACGAATTCATTTTAACATTAAGGGCATTTAGTGCAATAATTATTATAGTCAGTTTTCCAAAAGCTCATAATTTCTTCTGGAAAGAGTATTCTTTGGCACTAATTGCATGTAGAATCTATTATAAATACAATGTTTTCGAATAAAGAAATTTCTTCTTAATTTTATTATTTGATATTAGTATTAATTTCTTCATTTATTAATCCAATAATTTCTTCTTTATCAATTTAATTTTATTATTAAACATAATTCTTAGAATTCGTTACTGCTTGAAAATATACACCATGTGTAATCGGAGAAGCTTCTATATTTAGCTCTTTCATTTATTAGACTAAGAGGAGTACTTTTTCATCTTTTCCGTAATAACCACAGGCTTCAATTACATGTCTAAATATTATTTCGGTAGGAATATAGTTGTTTTTTCTTAATTAATCGATTAAACATAAAGAATATTCAATTAAAGAATTATAATAAGCTTTGTAGAAGTCTCTTTTTAATTTTATTATAAATACTTGAAACCATATATGGTGTATCTACTCGTATATGTATTTCGCGTATTTATTTTCGTCAAAGACATTGGAGTCTATTTAATCTATTTCAGTTAATTTGAAATCTATTTTAAATGGAATGTCTTATTCTGTACATTTTACAAATAATTGAGGATTTAATAAAGGGAATTTATTATAACTATATATATCTAAAATTTATTATATATATGTAAGAATATAAATATTTTTTTATTTACGATTTTTAATTAAATTTTAATCATTTGGTAAAGGTATAGGTAATATTTTATTTAAGTTTTCTTTTATAAATAATAAAGGTTCTTTTTTGAACGTTTTTTTTTACAACATATATCAAAGAATTAATAATAAGGTTCATATTCAGATATAGAAGTTCTAGTTTCTATAAAATATGAAAAAATTCCTGTTTCTACAAATTTGGATAGAAATGTTCCTTATTTAGATGATTTATGGTAATTTAAAAACTCTCGAATATCATATATTTCACTCATTTCATTATTAGCTTTTTTTTTATCAGGAGGAATCTAAAAATGAATATATATATATTTAATAAGTATTTATATATATATATATATATATATATATATTTATTTTATATATTTATTTATATTTAATTTAAATTTATTTATTTTTTTACCAAAAATTTCTTATAATTATGCATAAAATGTTATATGAATTCTAAAAAAGAATCCCTAATATCATATGGATCTATTTCTTCTTCCTCTTCGTTTTCTCCAAATTGACAATTTTCAAATGCATTATCTATTCTTTCGTAAAAAAGGTTTTTTTAAAGTAGATTTCTGGAACTCATTTTTTCATATTTTTATAGTCTTTTTTTCAATTATTTATTATATTTTTCAGGAAGAGCCGGTAGACATTCTATATTGATTAAATCATTACTATCTAAATAAGCTTATATAGACTTTTTTTTTTTTAAAAAAAAAATTATAATTTAGTTTTTATTTACTTCACTTTGCATTGATTATGAAATTTCGAAAACATTTATTTTCTATTCAAAACCTATAATAAAAGGTACAGGAGCTTCTAAGTATGTTTTTAAAACTTCAGGTAGAATAGGAATATATACATTATTATATCTAAAAGGAAAAATTAAACTAGTTAAAGCTTCAGCTACTTATATTATGAGCTTCTTGTGTTTACTTATTAGAAATATTTTTTTTTCTAAAAGAACACATTCAAATAAAAATATGATCTTATCTATATCTAATACCCGGAAAAGTGTTTTTAAACCAATTTAACTAAACGGAGGGTATTTATTTGAAGTGCCAAATATTAAAGAACCTTTTTTTTTTAATTTTATATACTATATTTTGCTAAATATATACTTATTCCTAATTCATATTAAATTCCGAGTTTACCCCAATCTTCAATTGCTGTTGGTAATCTATTTTTATTTTAAATATTTTTTTTATTTTTTTTATTATTATTTCATATAAACCTTATATCGTCAACTATATTACATATAATTCTTTCTATTGGAATATCGTTTTTAGATAGAGAAATTCTATATAAATGTTTTAAAATAAACTCATATTAATCTAAATAATTATAATGAGAAACTAAACATATTGCTTTTTAATAATAAAGAAGATTATTATCATCTACAAGAAAATGTCCAATCTAATTTAATTTAATTTTTATTGATTTAAAACTTTATATATGTTATTATTACTTATTATATTGTTTTTTCATTTGCAGTTTCATAAAATATTAAACAAGTACAATATATTCTACAACCATCTTATAAAGTCAAGACAAAACTGAAAGTTTAAGGAGGCACATTTCCATCTCTTCTAAAAGAAATTCCTTCAGGAAAACAAAATAAAGCTACAGAATCGGGAAAAGACTTTTTTTTTTATTATTATTATTTTTTTAAACTTATTTTTTAATAATTTTATTATTTTTTATTAATTACTGAATATTAATGATCTATAATTGGATATCTATCTATAACATGCGGATTAAATTTAATTTCTAGAATACTTTCGTCTATATGTATGTATATAAATTTAAATATATATATATATATATATATATATATATATATATATATACATATATATATTTATTTAATTTATATTTAGTATTATAACAAAAAAATACGTTATTTAAAACAAATAAGTCTATTTTTTTATGGCCTTCCAAAAGAAAAATTAATTATGTTGTGTTTTTTTGGAATTACAATATGTAAATCACCTCCAATTATTTTAATTTAACTATCCTTTTATGATTTTGCCGTTATTATTTTTAATTTTGTAATATAATTATCGTAGTTATGTATATTTTAAACTTTATAAACCATTGCTAAAATGAAATTATCTTTTTTTTCTTAATCAAGAATATATGTTAGATCATAATTTCCTTTCCAATAATCAATTGCTTCATTTGTAGCTATTTTTTAATTTTAAACTTCTTCTTCTAAGTTTTTTTTTATAGCAACTGGAATATAATTATATTTTTATTTTATTTTCTATAATTATATTTTTTTTTAAATAAAAAATTATTATTATATATGCATTTTTACTAAATAATTGTTTTGGGTTTTAAAATATAGAAAATTAATTTCTGTAATTGCTGGATTTTATTTATCGTAATAACATTTTAACCATACAGTTTTAGTCCCTTCTAAATCTAAATATTTTTCGTATTATGTTTCTTTTACTTCACTTATATATTAAAATATAATTTCTAATCCTGTAAGTGGTAAATCTATTAAATTTTAGTAAATATAAATAAAATTAAAGATCTTTTTTTTAAAAAAAATATATATTTAAGGATAAATTGATTTTATAATGAGTTTTTTTTAATTTTGCTTTAAATTTTTTTTTTTCTTGAATAGCTTGCCTTCTTCTTCAAACTAATTATTCTTTAAAAGCTTGTCTCCTACTCCTATTGTCGTGAAATAATCAATAACTCTATTTGTAACAGAAATCATTTAAAAAAAAATTATATATTTATATTTAAATATTAATTTTATAAGATTTAATTAAAAAGTAAATAATATATATATATATATATATATATATATATTTATTTATATAAACATATATTAATTTCATTTTAAATAATTATTTTATAATGCTTCATTTAATTATTTTAAATAAAATTTTATTTTTTTTCTTTCTTATATAACTTCTTCGCATGATTATTTTCCTTCATAGTTATTCAAATAAATTTATTTTATATTACCACAATATCTCAAACCTCCCAAAATATTTAAAACTTATTTTATTATTTCAATTTATTCTTAAATTATATTTTTATGATCTAATCTTAAAATTATTGCAAATTTTTTTTTTATATTCATATCATTTTCTTTTAATAAAAATTCATCATCTTTTGCACTAGTAGAATATCTAATAAATAATAAAAATCATATTTTTTTATTTTTTTTTTAAATTACTTTTTTAAAATAAAATTTAATATTTTTAAAGCTGTTTAAAATATAAATTATTCAAACTCAATAGAAACTGGAATAGTTAGTTATATAGAACCTGCATCTATTCCATTATAATGATTAGATAGATATAGTCTTAAATAAACAATAAAATCTTTTTATATTTATTTTAAAATAAAAATAAGACTTTAATGTATTCTAATAAAATAATAATATTACCCTTGCATAATTACCCCCTTTTTAATCTAAATTATTTTGTTAATTCATTTATTTTAATTTATTATTCATTATTTATTACATATCCATTTTTATAGTCTATTTCCAAAATAGATTTTAAAAATATTAATTAATACAAATTTTAATCAGTAAATGTATGTAAATCTTATCTTAACCACATCTATATATTTAAATTAATATAAAATGATAAAGAAAATAAATAAAAATATATATAAAATTTTTATAATAATAATATAAAATATATAGATGTATAAATACATATGAATATATAAATATATGAATATATGAATATATGAATATATGAATATATGAATATATGAATATATGAATATATGAATATATGAATATATGAATATATGAATATATGAATATATGAATATATGAATATATGAATATATGAATATATGAATATATGAATATATGAATATATGAATATATGAATATATGTATATATGAATATATGAATATATGAATATATGAATATATGAATATATGAATATATGAATATATGAATATATGAATATATGAATATATGAATATATGAATATATGAATATATGAATATATGAATATATGAATATATGAATATATGAATATATGAATATATGAATATATGAATATATGAATATATGAATATATGAATATATGGATATATTAATATATGGATATATGAATAAATGAATATATGAATATATGAATATATGAATATATTTATATATATATATATATGATATATGAATATATGGATATATTAATATATGG